>NW_011504295.1:0-6461 GCF_000495115.2 Populus euphratica
ATTAGATATATTATTATAAAACATGCTTTGGCTAAGGAGTTATTGATACTTCAAGTGCAAAATGATGATATAAAACCATGATAAAAATGCACTTTTAAGTACTAATCACACCCCCCAAACAGCTTATTACTAGTCCATAGTAATCAAAGCGTTAAATAGAAAAACAATTTGCAAATTCCACAAAGCAAGGTATTCATCATTTAACTTCCATTAATCTATCCAGATAAACAAACTCTCATTAAATTTATATATCTGCTCAATACCTCTTAACAAGATATTAATAAACCTTTTTTGTGCTCAATGTATGAACACATAATTATGGGGCTTTTCTTGGAAGGAAACAAAATTTTTGTTCTAATGTTTAAGGTTAACTTTCTTGGGCTGGGATTATTATATTTGTCTTTTTTTTTCTTTTTTTTTTAAAATATATATACATATAATTTAAAAACATCATGCATCTTTAACCCATGTAACGAGCTTTCAGCTAATGACTCCCAGACCAATTGGTCTTAGGGCATTAGGTGTTAAGACACCCCTACGAGCTTAGTAACTCGGGTCGCAGATACTGATATGTAGATAGTGCAATGTTTGATTCCCTTAAGCTTTTCTTCTCAACCCATGTAACAAGCGTTGGGCCAATAGCTCCCAAGTCAGTTGAGTTTAGGGTATTAGGTGTTAAAACACCCCTTCGGGCTTAATTGCTTAGGTTAGGGAGGCTACGAAACCAAACTTATCTACATTTTTATTATCATCATTTTTTTTTCTTTTTTTTTTCTTTTTGTTTTTTAATTATATACAATCCCTTTCCATTAGTTGTTACCTTTAACAAAAGAACATAAATAATGTAATAATCCAATATGCAACCCACAATCATATGTTAAAGTGTGTGTGTGTAAAGTAAGGTTTAAGAATACATGTTAAATAAGTATATGAGCAGAATTAAGTGATAACAATATAAGAGTTTGTAAACCTGAATATTTCAGGAAGCATTATAATAGACCTTGTTAAGAATGGTTACTAAGATGCGTCTCAAGAGTCACTTTAACAAAAGAGCTCCTTTACTCTGCCATCCTAGTAACAACAATTATGCACATGCTTTATGAAATGAAAAACAATTTTTTTTTTATCAACTACTACCCTCTCCCCCCAACCAAAACGAGACATTGGCCTCAATGTTCTAAGGTAGAAAGATAGAGTATAGAAGATATCACCTAAAATAACGAACACTGACAAAACCTGAAACACACTGAAACAAAAATAAGAAATAACAAAACACAATAATAAAACCAAAAGACACAAAAATTCACAAATGAAGGCACAAATCCAATCTAAGCTTTTTACGGCTTCCCGTAGATGACCAATTTATGCGACTCATGGAAGGATCAATCACAGGAATGAAAGATTGTAGTTGGTCAATCAATTGTTCAGCAGTAGTAGCAGAGATTATGATTTGTCGTGCAGAAGATGTTAGAAATTCCTGTTCCACAGCATGATCAAGAAAAGACAACAACTTATCATAATAACCATTAACATTTAACAAACCTATGGGTTTATGGTGAATGTGCAATTGAGTCTAAGAGGAAATATGAAAGATCTCTTCCAATGTGCCTAGACCACCTGGTAAAGCAATGAAGGCATCAGCATGGTTAAACATTGCATTCATTCGAGCCGACATTGTGGAGACCTGAAGTTCCTCTCCAATTGTTTTTCCAATGATGTCCCCTTGTGCCAAAGCTTTAGGGACGACCCCCAAAACTTGACTACCTCCTAAAAATGCAGTTATTGACACACCTCCCATTAACCCAAGACTGCCTCCCCTATACACTAAATGATTCTTTCTCTCAGCTAGCACCTGACCAAGATGATTTGCTGATTCTAAAAACTCCTTTTCTTTCCCAGGACTAGATCCACCGAAAACACAAATATTTCTTATTTGATGACTTGAGGAACTTGCCATTTCTACACACTTCTGTATTTGTTGAATGTATGGGTTGAGTAGAAATGAAAGGAAGGAAAAGAGGGTTTAATAGATGAGGAATTAGAAAGGCAATCATAACACCTATATGTAGGCCAGCTGGAGTCTCACACACACTCTCTCTCTTTTTATTTATTTACTTTTGAAAAAAAGCATGTGTATGTACAGGTAGTTGTGATTGTGGCTCACATCTTCCCTTGGTTTTACGTCCAAGAACGGCTTAAACGCCCTCTATGGGTCGGGGATAGGCTTCCCATCCAGTTTTCTTAAAAATTGGCAAATAGGGTCTTCTTTAGTCAGATTCCCAAGACTAAGTCGATCATGTTCTTTATGAAATAGTGGCCATAAATCATGAATTGCACGATGCACATCTCCACTAGGATGCGTCTCAAGAGTCAATAGAAGATTATCTAAAGACTCCTTACTCAGGCCATCCTTAATGAATTGTTTTTTATCTTCATGGTTTATAGATATCATTCCTAAAGAACGACATTGTGTATTACAAGTCCATCTAGCACATCGATGACAAACTACTAGTCGTTTTGCACGACGCTTCTTTGCAAAAGTGCTTTTACCAGTTCCAAGCATGTGTAAAATAAAGAAATTAGAGGACTCACCTGATAATCGGACCTTTGCTTCAATCAACCAGCGAATATCTTCAGGAACTCCATGATTCATTAACAATCTCAATCTTGCACATCTAGCACGGTAAATTTTTGTAATCGCATTCTGAGGCAGAGCGGGAAAATACTTTTTCAATTTTTCAAGATTAGTGTCCATTTTCAAATGAGAATTGGAAGAGAGATTCAAAGAATTGCACAGATATATACATAGATATCAATAATTATGGGAAACTGAAAGAACCGACTTAAGTCACGGAGTACCGTTATCCGCCATTTGACCGGGGTGAGAGAAACTTAAAAAAATCACTAAAAAAAAAGCAAAAATAAAATAAAATAAAATCAATCTTTATATACAGGATCACTCAATTCAATAGAGTTATGTTCAACTGAAAAATTGTCAAAGTAAACTTTCAGACGATGTCCATTTACCTTGAAAACATTGCCATTCTTTGGATTCTCGATGTCATAGGCCCCATATGGATACACATGTTTCACAATAAAAGGACCGCTCCATCTTGATCTTAATTTTCCAGGAAATAAATGCAGTCGAGAATTATAAAGCAAGACTTTTTGACCAACATTGAAGGTTTTTCTCTGTATTTTCTTGTCATGAAACTCTTTAATTCTTGCTTTATGAATTCTTGAATTTTCATATGCATCATTTCTTATTTCCTCAAGCTCATTTATTTGTAATTTTCGCAGTTGACTAGCTTCATCCAGATTTGAATTGAAAGCTTTAATAGCCCAATAAGCTTTATGTTCAAGTTCCACAGGCAAGTGACAAGGTTTTCCATAGACTAGTCTATAAGGTGACGTACCTAATGATGTTTTATAAGCAGTTCGATAAGCCCAAAGTGCATCATTAAGTCTTAAAGACCAGTCTTTCCTATTAGGGTTCACTGTTTTCTCCAAAATATGTTTGATCTCCCTATTAGTAAGCTCTACTTGTCCACTTGTTTGAGGGTGATAAGGGGTGACAACTTTGTGTGTGATTCCATATTTCTTCATTAAAGACTCAAATGGCTTGTTGTAGAAATGTGTTCCACCATCACTTATTATGGCTCGAGGGACTCCAAATCGACTCAAAATATTTTCTTTCAAAAACTTTATCACTGTTTTGTGATCATTGTTTCGACTTGGAATTGCCTCTATCCATTTTGAAACATAATCTACTGCAACTAATATGTATAAGAAACCAAATGATGGAGGGAATGGACCCATGAAATCTATACCCCAGCAGTCAAAGATCTCAATGACAATAATAGGATTTAAAGGCATCATGTGACGTTTTGAAATAGATCCCAACTTTTGACAATTTTCACAAGACTTGCATAATGCATGTGAGTCTTTGAACATGGTGGGCCAATAAAATCCACTTTGTAAGATTTTTGCAGTTGTCTTTCTTGATAAGAAATGGCCCCCACATGCCTCAAAATGACAAAATTTAATGACACTACTTTCTTGATATTTCAATGCTGCATGATCACTAAAAACAACAACAGGTGAGCCAACAAGATAAGATCTGAATTTTTCACATGCAAATACTACTGCAAGTAATTCTTTTTCAGTGGTGGTATAATTCATTTGAGCACTATTTAAAGTTTTACTTGCATAGTAAATTACATAAGGTTTCTTATCTTTTCTTTGTCCCAAAACAGCACCTACGACATAATCACTAGCATCACACATTATTTCAAAAGGTAATGACCAATCAAGAGGTTGAATGATAGGAGCACAAGTAAGCAAGTTTTTAAGTTTAACAAAGGCTTCTTCACAATGTTCAGTCCATTCAAAAATAGTATACTTTGTTAGAAGGTTACTTAAAGGCTTAGATATTACACTAAAATCTTTGATGAACCTTCTATAAAAACCAGCATGTCCTAGGAATGATCTAACATCTTTAAGAGATTTTGGTGTTGACAAGTTTGCAATTAACTCGATTTTAGATTTGTCAACCTCAATTCCTTTTGATGAAACAATGTGACCAAGTACAATGCCGTTTGTTACCATAAAATGATATTTTTCCCAATTCAGCACAAGATTCTTCACCTCACACCTGGTCAAAACCTTTTCTAAGTTAGTCAAACAATCATCAAATGAATCGCCAAAAACAGAAAAATCATCCATGAAAATCTCAAGAAAATGTTCAACCATATCACTAAATATACTAAGCATGCATCTTTGAAATGTGGCTGGTGCATTACATAATCCAAAAGGCATCCTTCGATATGCAAAAGTACCAAATGGACATGTGAAAGTAGTCTTTTCTTGATCTTCCAAAGCAATTTCAATTTGGTTGTAACCGGAATAGCCATCTAGGAAACAATAAAATTCATGACCTGCAACTCTTTCTAGGATTTGATCCATGAAAGGTAAAGGAAAATGATCTTTTCTAGTCATTGAATTAAGTTTCCTATAGTCAATGCATATGCGCCAACTAGTAACAGTTCTAGTGGGAATTAACTCATTATTCTCATTTGTTATCACAGTGACTCCAGACTTCTTGGGTACAACTTGGGTAGGACTTACCCATTTGCTATCAGAAATAGGATAAATGATTTCATTATCTAGAAGCTTAATGACTTCATTTTTCACAACTTCTTTCATATTAGGATTTAGCCTTCGTTGCATTTCTCTAGAGGGTTTAGCATTTTCCTCTAAATAAATTCTGTGTGTACAAATCAAAGGACCAGTTCCTTTTATATCAGCTATGGTCCATCCTAATGCATTTTTGTGCATTTTCAGAGTTTGTAATAACTTACCTTCTTCAATTATTCCTCTAGGCACTTTTATAGATCTATCGGCAAGTAAAAGAGTTATAGAAGTTGGTTTTAACTCACCTAGATTGAGACTCTGAAAAACTGAATATGGAAGTAAATTCACACTAGCACCAAGATCAAGTAAGGCTCTTTCAATTTTATGCTCTCCAATAAAGCAAGAAATTGTAGGACAACCAGGGTCTTTATATTTCAAAGCATTATTGTTTTGAAGAATAGCACTTACTTGTTCGGCTAGAAAGGCTTTCTTTTTCACATTCAGTTTCCTCTTCACAGTGCAGAGATCTTTCAAAAATTTAGCATAGGAAGAAACCTGTTTAATAGCATCCAGCAAAGGTATATTGATCCTTACCTGTTTGAAAGTTTCAAAAATTTCAGAGTTGTGATTGACTTTCCTTTGTTTAGTCATGGCATGAGGAAATGGAAGTGTTGGCAGTGAATCAGTCGTTTCTTTGCAATTTTCAGATTCAACCCCTTCCTTACCCTCAGAGATTGACTCATCATCTTTCTCATAAGGTTCAAGAGAGGGTTTTTCAATAACCTTACCACTGCGCAGAGTAGTGACTGATTTGACTTGATCCATGTGTTGGCTTCCGGAACTACTTGCATTTGCATTGTATTGCCCTTTGGGATTTTGTTGTGTTTGAGATGGAAACTTACCTTTCTCTTGGAAACTGAGAGCAGATGTTAATTTAGCAAGAGTATCTTTAAAATCTGTCATGTTTTGAGCAAGTTGAGTATTGATTGTCTCTTGCTTTTCAATGAATGCATGCAATGTTTCCTCAAGATTTCTTCTAGGAGGTGGAGCATAAGGAGGTGCATATCCATGAGAATTTTGGAAATTATGGTGTGCTTGAAACGGTGGTTGTGAAGTTTGTGCATTGTTGTTCTCACTCTTCCAACTGAAATTTGAGTGATTCCTCCAACAAGGGTTGTATGTTTGGGAGTATGGGTTGTGGTTGGCCCTTTGAAAATTGTTTAAAGCATGGGCTTGTTCATGGTGACATTCCTTAAAAGACGGCAAGGTTGGAAAATCGTTGGTTGAGTGTTCATTTGTTTCACAGATTTGACACACAATGTTTTCAA
>NW_011504275.1:0-6527 GCF_000495115.2 Populus euphratica
AGTGGTTGGTGCATTATATAAGCTAAAGGGCATTCTTCTATAAGCATAGATACCAAAAGGACAAGTGAAAGTGGTTTTTTCTTAGTACTCTAAGGAAATCTCAATTTGGTTGTAACCTGAGGATCCATCAAGAAAACAATAGAAAGCTCTTCTAACTACTCTTTCAAGCACCTGGTCTAAAAATGGAAGCGAAAAATCGTCCTTCTTAGTCACCATGTTCAACTTATGATAATCAATACACAAACGCCATTTAGTTTAGATTCTTGTTGGCACTAGCTCATTATTTTCATTCTTCACTACGTGACTCTAGATTTTTTAGGAACAACTAGCATGACTAAAACATTGATGTCTTCTTTCAAGCGCAGAAGTGTTGAAGTAACAAATAACCAGGCAAAACCGGGGTTGAACCACATAGAGGTTAATTGTATAAATTCTAGATAACAATAATACAACAAAAAAAAAGTAATAGTAATAGCAATAGCAATAGTAATAGTAATAGTAATAGTAATAGTAATAGTAATAGTAATAGTAATAGTAATAAAGAAGAAGATGATGAGAACATTGAGATAGAAGATTAACGTAAGGATTAAACAATGATAACAACAAATGTCAAGGTTAGAGGATCCACTAATGGTATGTCAAACAAGTATAGTATAAACTCTTATTATTCAATTGGAAACCACACACAAAGGAGGTTCCAATCAAATTATATATTGTTAACATGATTACATTAGTCATCTTATTCAATTAATGCTAATACTTGTAAATCTCGTCAAGCATTCATGATTATAACTTAAGTTAACAACAAATCAAGTTCCATTATTAGGCATTCATGATTATAACTTATGTTAACAACAAATCAAGTTTTTTCATAGCTCAGGTGTCGGTTGTACCAAACAGTGTGGGCTATGAAAGTGCCAAGCATTTGTTATATCAAGTGATATACACATAAATCTAGATTAGTGACACGACGAAAAGACTAATGTCTTCTCCTAAGTGCAGGAGTGTCGAAGTAATAAATAACCCGGCAAGACCGGGGTCGAACCACAGGGAGGTTAATTGTACAAATTATAAACAACAACAATAGCAATAACAATAACAACAACAACAACAACAACAACAACAATAATAATAGTAATAATAATAATAATAAGGAAAGAGAAGAACAAGAAGAAGAAGATGAGAACTTGGCGATGGAATATTAATGTAAGGATTAAACAACAAATTATAGGTATCTTAAGGTTAGAGGTTCCACTAATGGTATATCAAACAAGTATAGTATAAACTCTTATTATTGAATTGGAAACCACACACAAAGGAGGTTCCAATCAGATTATATATTGTTAACATGATTACATTAGTGCTATCCTCATCATTTTCAGAAAATATGGCTGAAGAAGATAATCAATCACTTCATAATGAGAATAATGAGAATAACCGTGCTAGAACACTTAGAGACCACATGAATCCCACAAGAACAAGTGCACCATCATGCATAGTTTTTCCTCCCGATGCATCTCATTTTAATTTTAAACCAGGTATTATTCAACTTTTACCTTATTTTCATGGTTTAGAATTAGAAAATCCATACTTGCATTTAAGGGAATTTGAGGAGGTCTGCAACACATATAATAACTTAAATTGTAGCATGAACACCATCAGATTAAAGCTTTTTCCTTTTTCATTAAAAGATAAAGCTAAAACATGGCTACAAAATTTAAGACCAGGATCCATTCGTGCTTGGGATGAAATGCAACAACAATTTTTAAAGAAGTTTTTCCCATGTCATAGAACAAACTCTTTCAAGAGACAAATCACCACTTTCACTCAAAAACCAGGAGAAACATTTTTCAAATGTTGGGATAGGTATCGAGACTTGCTTAGTACTTGCCCTCATCATGGTTTTGAAACATGGAGATTGGTTTCACATTTCTATGAAGGGTTAACACCTAAAGATAGGCAAATGGTTGAATTGATGTGCAATGGAACTTTTGAAGATAAAGACCCTGATGAAGCAATGAAGTACTTAGACTTGTTAGCTGAAAATGCTCAAAATTGGGACACCGCGGGTACATATGAGGCACCGAGTAAAACTCAACCTCATACATCTAGTGGAGGTATGTACAACCTTAAGGAAGATCATGAACTTCAAGCCAAATTTGCATCTTTAGCTAGAAAAGTCGAGGCACTAGAATTGAAAAAGAGTGGTCAATTAAAATCTGTTGAAAATATTGTGTGTCAAATCTGTGAAACAAATGAACACTCAACCAACGATTGTCCAACCTTGCCTTCTTTTAAGGAATGTCTCCATGAACAAGCCCATGCTTTAAATAGTTTCCAAAGGCCCAACCACAACCCATACTCCCAAACATACAACCCTGGTTGGAGAAATCACCTAAATTTTAATTGGAAGAGTGAGAACAACAATGCACAAACTTCACAACCACCATTTCAAGCACACCATAATTTCCAAAATTATCATGGATATGCACCTCCTTATGCTCCACCTCCTACAAGAAATTTTGAGGAAACTTTGTATGCATTCATTGAAAAGCAAGAGACAATCAACACTCAACTTGCTCAAAGCATAACAGATTTTAAAGATACTCTTGCAAAATTCACATCTGCTCTCAGTTTTCAAGAGAAAGGTAAGTTTCCATCTCAACCACAACAAAATCCTAAGGGGTAATACAATGCAAATGCAAGTAGTTCCAGAAGCCAACACATGGATCAAGTCAAATCAGTCACTACTCTATGCAGTGGTAAGGTTATTCAAAAATCAATTCTTGAACCTTGTGAGAAAGATGATGAGTCAACCTCTAAGGGTAAGGAAGGGGTTGAATATGAAAATAGCAAAGAAATGACTGATTCTTCGCCAGTACTTTCATTTTCTCATGCCATGACCAATCAAGAAGAAATCAAGGATGAAAAAGGCATCGAAAAGGTTGATGCAAATCTTTTATCAAAAGTGACAACAGATTCGACACCCGACATCACACTAATCGATGATTACTTTCCTGATGAATCTCTACTTTCTCTTAATTCAATGCCTTGGTTTGCTAAAAATATCAATTTTCTTGCTTCAGGATTTTTGCCAACTCATTGGAGTATTGAAGACAAAAGAAAATTTTTGAGCAACGAGCAAAATTTTTATTGGGATGACCCTTACTTATTCAATTATTGTCCTAATCAAATATTTCAAAAATGCATTCTCGACAATGAGGTAAGTAATTTCATTAAATTTTGTTACTCTAAGGCATGTGGGGATCATTTCTCATAAAAAAAGAGGATTGTAGAAATCTTACAAAGTGAATTTTACTGGCCCATCATATTCAAGGAGTCAGATGCATTCCGCAAAAACTGTGAAAATTGTCAGAAGGTGGGATTTATTTCAAAACACAGAGAGTCTTTAGATAATCTTCTATTGACTCTTAAGTCTCATCATAGTCGAGATAAGCATCGTGTAATTCATGACTTATAAACCCATTTTCATAAAGAACATACTTGACTTAGTCTTGGGAATCTGACTAAAAAAGATCCTGTTTGCCAGTTTTTAAGAAAACTGGATGGGAAGCCTATCCCCGACCCATTGAGGGCGTTTAAGCTGTTCTTGGACGTAAAACCAAGGGAAGATGTGAGCCACATTCACAACTGCGATTTGAATTTTTTTTGTTTGTAAAAACTTGTGTCTTTTGGTTTTATTATTGTCTTTTGTTATTTCTTATTTTTGTTTTAGTGTGTTTCAGGTTTTGTTAATGTTCATTATTTCAGGTGATATCTTCTATACTCTATCTTTCTACCTTAGAACATTGAGGACAATGTCTCGTTTTGGTTGGGGGGAGAGGGTAGTAGTTGATAAAAAAAATAAATTGTTTTTCATTTTATAAAGCATGTGCATAATTGTTGTTACTAGGATGGCAGAGTAAAGGAGTTCTTTTGTTAAAGTGACTCTTGAGACGCATCTTAGTAACCATTCTTAACAAGGTCTATTATAATACTTCCTAAAATATTCAGGTTTACAAACTCTCGTATTGTTACCACTTAATTCTGCTCATATACTTATTTAACATGTATTCTTAAACCTTAATTTACACACACACACTTTAACATATGATTGTGGGTTGCATATTGGATTATTACATTATTTTTTGTCTTTTGTTAAAGGTAACAACTAAGGGAAAGGGATTGTATATAATTAAAAAAAAAAGAAAAACATTAAAAAAAAAAGACAAAAAAAAAGAAAAAAAGAAAAAAAAATGATGATAATAAAAATGTAGATAAATTTGGTTTCGTAGCCTCCCTAACCTAAGCAATTAAGCCCGAAGGGGTGTTTTAACACCTAATACCCTAAAGTCAACTGACTTGGGAGCTATTGGCTCAACGCTTGTTACATGGGTTGAGGAGAAAAGCTTAAGGGAATCAAACATTCCACTATCTACATATCAGTATCTGCGACCCGAGTTACTAAGCTCGTAGGGGTGTCTTAACACCTAATGCCCTAAGACCAACTGGTCTGGGAGTCATTAGCTGAAAGCTCGTTACATGGGTTAAAGATGCATGATGTTTTTAAAGTATATGTATATAGAGTTAAAAAAAAAAAGAGGAAAAAAAAAAGACAAAAATAGTAATCCCAACCCAAGAAAGTTAACCTTAAACATTAGAACAAAAATTTTGTTTTCTTCCAAGAAAAACCCCATAATTATGTGTTGATACATTGAGCACAAAAGAAAGGTTTATTAATATCTTGTTAAGAGGTATTGAGAAGATATATAAATTTAATGAGAGTTTGTTTATCTGGATAGATTAATGGAAGTTAAATGATGAATACCTTGCTTTGTGGAATTTGCAAATTGTTTTTCTATTTAACGCTTTGATTACTAGGGACTAGTAATAAGCTGGTTGGGGGGTGTGATTAGTACTTAAAAGTGCATTTTTATCATGGTTTTATATCATTATTTTGCACTTGAAGTAATGAACATTTACCACAAATTAAAGGTATCTTATATTATTAGATATATTATTATAAAACATGCTTTGGTTAAGGAGTTATTGATACTTCAAGTGCAAAATGATGATATAAAACCATGATAAAAATGCACTTTTAAGTACTAAAGTTGATTCATTTTCACTAGGAAACTTATCAAAGTAAGCTTTCAAACGGTGTCCATTTTTCTTAAAAACATTGTCATTCATTGAATTCTCAATATCACAGGCCCCATAAGAATTGTTCCATCTTGATCTTAGCTCTCTAGGGAATGCATAAAGTTAAGAATTATAAAACAAAACTTTTTGATTAGTATCAACTTTTTGACAATTTTCACAAGTTTTGTAGAATGCATGCGTGTCCTTGAACATGTTGGGCCAATAAAATCCATTTTGAAAGATTTTTATAACTGTCTTTTTTGACGAGAAATAACTTCCACATGCTTCAGAATGACAAAGTTTAATGACACTACTTACCTTATTGTCGGGAATGAATCTTTGAAATATTTGATCAGGACAATATTTGAATAAGTTAGGGTCATCACAATAAAAATTCTTCACTCCGTTCAAAAACTTTTCTTTGTCTTGATTACTCCAATCAGCTGGCAAATCTCCTAAAGCAAGAAAATTGATATTTTTATCATACCAAGGCATTGGACTAAGAGAAAGTAAGGATTCATTAGGAAAGTAATCATCGATTGGCGTGATGCCAGATGTCGAATCTGTTGTCACTGTTGACAAAAGATTCGCATCAACATTTTCTGTGCGTTTGTTATCCATGATTTCTTCCTCAGAATAAATCATTTGCAAATCATCAGATTCATCCAACTCATTTTTACTTAAAGTAGATTCAAGTTGATCATAAACTAATTCGTCAATATGATCTACTTCTCGTAAATCATTATCATCTCTAGGTTGCTTGCAAATGTTGAAAATATTCATCTCCAATGTCATGTTTCCAAATGATAGCTTCATCAGTCCATTCCTACAATTAATCAATGCGTTAGAGGTTGCAAGAAATGGACGTCCTAAAATAACAGGAAATGAATTATATGCTTCAACAGGTTCTGTGTCCAAGACAATAAAATCCATAGGATAAATGAATTTATCGACTTGTACTAACACATCTTCAATTATTCCTCTAGGCACTTTTACAGATCTATCGGCAAGTAAAAGAGATATAGAAGTTGGTTTTAACTCACCTAGATTGAGACTCTGAAAAACTGAATATGGAAGTAAATTCACACTAGCACCAAGATCAAGTAAGGCTCTTTCAATTTTATGCTCTCCAATAAAGCAAGAAATTGTAGGACAACCAGGGTCTTTATATTTCAAAGCATTATTGTTTTGAAGAATGACACTTACTTGTTCCGCTAGAAAGGCTTTTTTTTCACATTCACTTTCCTCTTCACAGTGCAAAGATCTTTCAAAAATTTAGCATAGGAAGGAACCTGTTGAATAGCATCCAACAAAGGTATATTGATCCTTACCTGTTTGAAAGTTTCAAAGATTTCAGAGTTGTGATTAACTTTTCTTTGTTTGGT
>NW_011500330.1:0-7420 GCF_000495115.2 Populus euphratica
AGGGTAAGGAAGGGGTTAAATCTGAAAATTGCAAAGAAACGACTGATTCACCACCAGCACTTCCATTTCCTCAAGCCATGACCAAACAAAGGAAAGTCAATCACAATTCTGAAATTTATGAAATTTTCAAACAGGTAAGGATCAATATACCTTTACTGGATGCTATTAAACAGGTTCCTTCCTATGCTAAATTTTTGAAAGATCTATGCACTGTGAAGAGGAAACTAAATGTGAAAAAGAAAGCCTTTCTAGCCGAACAAGTAAGTGCTATTCTTCAAAACAATAATGCTTTGAAATATAAAGACCCTGGTTGTCCTACAATTTCTTGCTTTATTGGAGAGCATAAAATTGAAAGAGCTTTACTTGATCTTGGTGCTAGTGTGAATTTACTTCCATATTCAGTTTTTCAGAGTCTCAATCTAGGTGAGTTAAAACCAACTTCTATATCTCTTTTACTTGCCGATAGATCTGTAAAAGTGCCTAGAGGAATAATTGAAGATGTGTTAGTACAAGTCGATAAATTCATTTATCCTGTGGATTTTATTGTCTTGGACACAGAACCTGTTGAAGCATGTAATTCATTTCCTGTTATTTTAGGACGTCCGTTTCTTGCAACTTCTAACGCATTGATTAATTGTAGGAATGGACTGATGAAGCTATCATTTGGAAACATGACACTGGAGATGAATATTTTCAACATTTGCAAGCAACTTGGAGATGATAATGATTTACAAGAAGTAGATCATATTGATGAATTAGTTTATGATCAACTTGAATCTACTTTAAGTAAAAATGAATTGGATGAAACTGAAGATTTGCAAATGATTTATTCTGAGGAAGAAATCACGGATGAAAAACGCACAGAAAATGTTGATGCGAATCTTTTGTCAACAATGACAACAAATTCGACATCTGACATCACACCAATCGATGATTACTTTCCTAACGAATCCTTACTTTCTCTCAGTCCAATACCTTGGTATGATAAAAATATCAATTTTCTTGCTTTGGGAGATTTGCCAGCTAATTGGAGTACTCAAGACAAAGAAAAGTTTTTGAACGAAGTGAATAGCTTTTATTGTGATGACCCTAACTTATTCAAATATTGTCCTGATCAAATATTTCAAAGATTCATTCCCGACAATGAGGTAAGTAGTGTCATTAAACTTTGTCATTCTGAAGCATGTGGAAGTTATTTCTCGTCAAAAAAGACAATTGCAAAAATCTTACAAAGTGGATTTTATTGGTCCACCATGTTCAAGGACACGCATGCATTCTGCAAAACTTGTGAAAATTGTCAAAAGATTGATACTGGTCAAAAAGTTTTGTTTTATAATTTTCAACTCTATGTAGTCCCTAGAGCGCTAAGACTAAGATGGAGCAATCCTTATGGGGCCTGTGATATTGAGAATTCAATGAATGACAATGATTTTAAGGAAAATGGACATCATTTGAAAGCTTACTTTGATAATTTTCCTAGTGAAAATGAATCAACTGGTTGGAATGATCTTGTAGATAAAGGTTGATTATTTTTTTCTCACATTGTTTTTGTGTTTCTTTTTTAGTGATTTTTGCTAGTTTATCTCACCCCGGTCAAATGGCGGATAACAGTACTCCGTGACTTAAGTCGGTTCTTTCAGTTTCCCACAATAACTGATATTTGTGTATATATTTGTGCAATTCTTTGAAGCTCTCTTCCAATTCTCATTTGAAAATGGACACTAATCTTGAAAATTTGAAAAAGTATTTTCCCGCTCTGCCTCAGAATGCGATTACAAAAATTTACCGTGCTAGATGTGCAAGATTGAGATTATTAATGAATCATGGAATTCCTGAAGATATTCGCTGGTTGATTGAAGCAAAGGTCCGATTATCAGGTGAGTCCTCTAACTTCATTTCAGACATGCCTGGAACAGGTAAAAGCACTTTTGCAAAGAAGCGTCATGCAAAACGACTGGATGTCTGTCATTGATGTGCTAGATGGACTTGTAATACACAATGTCGTTCTTTAGGAATGGTATCTATAAACCGTGAAGATAAAATACAATTCATTAAGGATGGCCTGAGTAAGGAGTCTTTAGATAATCTTCTATTGACTCTTGAGACGCATCCTAGTGGAGATGTGCATCGTGCAATTCATGATTTATGGCCACTATTTCATAAAGAACATGATCGACTTAGTCTTGGGAATCTGACTAAAAAAGACCCTGTTTGCCAGTTTTTAAGAAAACTGGATGGGAAGCCTATCCCCGACCCATAGAGGGCGTTTAAGCCGTTCTTGGACGTAAAACCAAGGGAAGATGTGAGCCACAATCACAACTACCTGTACATACACATGCTTTTTCAAAAGTAAATAAATAAACAAATAAAAAGAGAGAGAGTGTGTGAGACTCTAGCTGGCCTACATATAGGTGTTATGATTGCCTTTCTAATTTCTCATCTATAAAACCCTCTTTTCCTTCCTTTCATTTCTACTCAACCCATACATTCAACAAACACATAAGTGTGTAGAAATGGCAAGTTCCTCAAGTCATCAAATAAGAAATATTTGTGTTTTTGGTGGATCTAGTCCTGGGAAAGAAAAGGAGTTTTTAGAATCAGCAAATCATCTTGGTCAAGTGCTAGCTGAGAGAAAGATTCATTTAGTGTATGGGGGAGGCAGTCTTGGGTTAATGGGAGGTGTGTCAATAGCTGCATTTTTAGGAGGTAGTCAAGTTTTGGGGGTCGTCCCTGAAGCTTTGGCACAAGGGGACATCATTGGAAAAACAATTGGAGAGGAACTTCAAGTCTCCACAATGTCGGCTCAAATGAATGCAATGTTTAACCATGCTGATGCTTTCATTGCTTTACCAGGTGGTCTAGGCACATTGGAAGAGATCTTTCATATTTCCTCTTGGGCTCAATTACACATTCACCATAAACCCATTGGCTTGTTAAATGTTAATGGTTATTATGATAAGTTGTTGTCTTTTCTTGATCATGCTGTGGAACAGGAATTTCTAACATCTTCTACACGACAAATCATAATCTCTGCTACTACTGCTGAACAATTGATTGACCAACTACAATCTTTCATTCCTGTGATTGATCCTTCCATGAATCGCATAAATTGGTCATCTACGGGAAGCCGTAAAAAGCTTAGATTGGATTTGAGCCTTCATTTGTGAATTTTTGTGTATTTTGGTTTTATTATTGTGTTTTGTTATTTCTTATTTTTGTTTCAGTGTGTTTCAGGTTTTGTCAGTGTTCGTTATTTCAGGTGATATCTTCTATACTCTATCTTTCTACCTTAGAACATTGAGGACAATGTCTCGTTTTGGTTGGGGGGAGAGGGTAGTAGTTGATAAAAAAAAATTGTTTTTCATTTCATAAAGCATCTGCAAAATTGTTGTTACGAGAATGACAGATTAAAGGAGCTTTTTTATTAAAGTGACTCTTGAAACGCTTCTTAGTAACCATTCTTAACAAGGTCTATTATAATACTTCTTGAAATATTCAGGTTTACAAACTCTCGCATTATTATCACTTAATTATGCTCATATACTCATTTAACATATATTCTGAAACCTTAATTTTCACACACACACTTTAACATATGATTGTGGGTTGCACATTGGATTATTACATTATTTATATTCTTTTGTTAAAGGTAACAACTAAGGGAAAGGGATAGAATATAATTTGAAAAAAAAACTAAAAAAAGGAGCAAAAAAAATAATAATAATAAAAATATAGATAAATTTGGTTTCGAAGGGGTGTTTTAACACCTAATATCCTAAAGTCAACTGACTTGGGAGCTATTGGCTCAATACTTGTTACATGGGTTGAGGAGAAAAGTTTAAGGGAATTAAACATTGCACTATCTACGTATAAATATATATAACCCGAGTTACTAAGCTCGTAGGGGTGTCAACACCTAATGTCCTAAGACCAACTGGTTTGAGAGTCATTAGCTGAAATCTTGTTACATGGGTTAAAGATGCATTGTGTTTTAATTTACATGCATATATATTAAAAAAAAAAATCTCAACCCAAGAAAGTTAACCTTAAATATTAGAACAAGAATTTTATTTTCTTCCAAGTAAAAACCCATAACTATGTATTGATATATTGAGCACAAAAGAAAGGTTTATTAATATCTTGTTTAAGAGGTATTGAGCAGATATATAAATTTAATAAGAGTTTGTTTATCTAGATAGATTAATGGAAGTTGAATGATGAATACCTTGCTTTGTGGAATTTGCAAATTGTTTTTCTATTTTAACACTTTGATTACTAGAGACTAGTAGTAAGCTGGTTGGGGGGTGTGATTAATACTTAACAGTGTATTTTTTATCAAGGTTTTATATCATCATTTTCAACTTGAAGTATTAATAATTCCTTAACTAAAGCATGTTTTATAATAACATATCTAATAATATAAGATACCTTTAATTTATAGTAAATGTTTATTTTAAATGCAGGTCTATCATATAAATAAAAGGATTAACTGATGAATTTAAGAACTCAAATTGAAAGGACAAAAAGATGGCCAAACTTAGAAAAGAGATGTTAGTATAGTCCAAACCAGAACACTATTCTGTAATTGGATCATATCTAGAGCTATAGATCTCGTATTTAGGTCATATTGTATTTTTATACAAAATAGAAAACTTCAAAAAATATATATTATATTTTAGCATGCATTTTGGCTTTAAATAACCAGTTTATTAAAGTCATGAGAACTTAGCCAATATTTCAAAAAAAATTAAAAAATATTTTGTTTTATTTTAATATTTGGGATTACAAATTTATATGTAAAACCTATTCCTGATATTAAAAAGATAATTATGTTATAGACATTAAACCGATTAGGTTTTATCCTATAAAGATAAGAATCTCCTTACTGAGAAGGGCTTTTCTTGAATCATAAACGGACCAACATGACAAGACCTTAAATTTTTATCAAACAATAAAACAATGCAGTTTACCATAGATATGGCGTATTTGGGGTGCTAATACCTTTCATTTACGCAATCAGTCTTCGTACCCAATCTCTGAGTCCAATTATGGTTCCTAGTGACCACAATATTAGATGACGACTCCCTTCCTATTTTTCTAATAATAAAAGACAAGAATTTCTTATCTCCCTATGTTTTTCAGATACCACACATGAGTATGGAGGGCAATCGTCGCGACGTCGCACTCGTGCAATAGTAGTAATACTAATAATAATAATAGTAATAGTAATAGTAATAATACTACTAATAATACTAATAATAGTAGTAGTAGTAGTAGTAGTAGTAGTAGTAGTAGTAGTAGTACTAAAGAAGAAGAAGAAATTGATGAGAACTTTGAGATGGAAGATTAATGTGAGAATCAAACAATGATAAAAACAAATATCAAGGTTAGAGGATCCACTAATGGTATTTCAAACAAGTATAGTATAAACTCTTATTAATCAACTGGAAACCACACACAAAGGAAGTTCCAATCAAATTATAAATGGTTAACATGATTACATTAGTTATCTTATTCGAATAATGCTAATACTTGTAAATATTGTCAGGCATTCATGATTGTAACTTATGATAACAACAAATTAAGTTCCTTTCATAGCACAACTGTAGGTTACACCATACGATTGAGCTATGAAAGTGTCAAGTATTTGTTGTACCAAGTGTTATACAACATAAATCTAGATTAATCATTTAACAAGCAAAGTATTAAAAGTGAACAAGATAAGAAATACAAAACATTTATCAAACATTGAGGTCAATGTTGAGTTTACACTATACTTATTCTTACACCATTAGTGTACCATTTTCACCTTGACATAATAACCTTAGTTAAACATAATGAAAGAGAGAAACATAAATAAACAAAATAAAAACTTAAATAAGATAAAAGTTAACTAAGTAAAGGAAAGGAAATGAAAGGCATAAATAAGATATTAATGAAAGCAAAACTTAAACATTAGAAAAATACAAAGAGAGAAAGCAAGAGCATGATCTTGATCTGGAAACCAAGATGCCTAAATGCATGACAAATGCCTCCTTTTATAGGCCAAAATTAAGAATTATTGATTTGATGACTAATTAATGAGTGGGTGGCCACATCTTGACTTGGTGACAATCCTTATCTTCTTATTTGAATAAAATGTTATTCATAATGTTAAAATTTGAACCAGACCTCCATATGAAACTGCTAGAAAATTGTCTCATCTTTCTAGAAAAAAAAAAGTTGAGGTCATTTGGACTTCTAGAACTCAAGATATAGGTTGAACACTGAATAGTGTTTGGGATGTAGGATAAATTCGAACTTCTTCATTATTGCTACAATTTGGACTTGAAAACGGCCATTTTAAATCCTGAACTCCATGAAAGTTGTAGGCCTATGTCTTACCTTTCCATCCATATAAAATATACTTAAATCCAAGATCTATAGCTCCAAATATGACCTAATTACCGAACAGTGTTCCAGTTTAGACTACACCAGCATCTTTTTTCTAAGTTTGGTCATCTCTTTGTCCTTTTAATTTTAGTACTTAAACTCATCAATCAATCTTTTTATTTATGTGATAGGCCTGTATTTAAAATAAATATTTACCATAAATTAAAGGTATCTTATATTATTAAATATGTTATTATAAAACATGTTTTAGTTAAGGAGTTATTGATACTTCAAGTGCAAAATGATGATATAAAACCTTGATAAAAATATACTTTTAAGTATTAATCAAATGGATTGATAAACATCTGCAGAACAAATTCGATAATTAGCATATAAATTTAAAAAAATATATATGAATTAATAATACATAAAAAAATAAATGAAATAACATACTTTTATTTGTCACAATTTAAAATCACAATATATATTAAATATCTCACTTTTAAGTATCGTTGAAGTGTCTTTTGGTCCTTTGCTAGCTTGAAGAGGAATGTCCATTGGTAGGGACTTGAACTGCTACCAAAATTTTTAAAATATATATATTTGAAATTTTAATATATTACATAAAAAATTAAAAAATAATAAATTTAAATATAAACTATATATATTATAAATAATAAAATTTTAAAAACTATTTTAAAAGATTTTTTATCCTCCATTAAAAATATATTATATTATTGTTTTTAAGTTGAAGTATTTAAACAAAAAACAATTATCTCATATTGAAAAAACATATTTTTTTCCTATGAACATAGAGTATATATATTAATGGCTAGGGGTGTTTAAAAAAACCGACCAACCGATTAAACTGAAAAAACTAAGAAAAAATTAACCAAAAATACCAAACTGATAGAAAAAATTGAATAAACGGATTAAAAAATAAAAATAAAACACTTAGTCTGGTTCGGTTTTGGTTTCAAAAAGTTTAAGCTGATTGAACCGAACCGATTCAATTGAATATGAAAGACTTAAAAAACAAGGTATAAAA
>NW_011500330.1:7501-12949 GCF_000495115.2 Populus euphratica
AAAAAAAAAACACCGAAAATACCAAACTGATAGAAAAAACTGAATAAACGGATTAAAAAATAAAAAAACACTTAGTCTAGTTCGGTTTTGGTTTCAAAAAGTTTAAGCTGATTGAACCGAACCGATTCAATTGAATATGAAAGACTTAAAAAACAAGGTATAAAAGCAATCATCCCTAACCCTAATTCATTTCATCACTTTCCAACCGCCTCCCTCTCCTCTCTTCTCCTGTCTCTTTCTCTTTTTCTCTCATGTTAACCTAACATTCAATCCTCTTTTTGAATTTTTATACAAGAGCTTTCCACCTCCTCTTACCATCACTCTCTAGTCTTTCATATGATAGCGTCATTTACAACCTTCACTTTATTCCTATCATCAACCACATACAACAATCCATATATCAAAAACCAGTTTCAGTTTTTTAGGCCCGATCTAGATCGTTTTCCATATAGTAGTGTCGTCCATAACCTTCATTTTAATCCTATCAACAACCACCAACAACAACCCACATATCAAGAACCAGTTTTAGTTTTTCAAGCTCGATCTAGATCCTTTCATCTTAATGGAGTCCTTTTTTATTGAGTGTAAAGTAATATAAATTTATGTTTGTGGACTTTATTTGGTGTTGGAAGAGCAAGGATTGCACCTTTTTTGGTGGTTATAATGGGAACCAGTTTCAATTTTTTAGGCCCGATCTAGATCGTTTTTCATATAGTAGTGTCGTCCATAACCTTCACTTTAATCCTATCAACAACCACCAACAACAACCCATATATCAAGAATCAGTTTCAGTTTTTCAATTAAAAAAAAAGCCTATTTAATTGGTTTCCGGTTTTTAATACTAAAAACCAATCTGAACCGCACAAAATTAGTTTGGTCGGAACCAGTTCTCGGTTCGGTCCAGGTCATATTGATAAGGAATACTATTTTCTAGTTTAGTTGAATTTTTAAGTTAAAACCGAACCGAACCGGACCGTGAACACCGCTACTAATGGCCTTCAAATCACACATTGAAAAAATAAAATATTCTTCTAATATTTATATAATAAACTTTGAAAATAGTTAATAACCAATTAATATATATATATATATAAAGGAGTCTCTGGTTAGAAAAAAAAACACATTTGAAGAAAAAAGGGTTTTTACCGGGTTTTGCCAAGCCCAAGCAACTAGGCAGGTCGACCAGGTTTGATCCTTTTTTAGCTCTTACCAATCTTTCATTTTATCCAAATCTGTCTAGTCACCGGTTCAACTAGATCTTAAGTCAAGGCTAATTCAAATTTAATAACTTTGAATAAAAATAAGTAAATATTTATGATACAGGATTGAAAAATAAAATCCGTATATAAATTTAATTATATGTCGTATAAGTAAAATGTGACATTTTTAAAGTTTATATCCTTTTAAATAATTTTTTTAAAGTGTGTTATTAAAAAAAATTCAAATGTTATTATTATGCTAAATTCTTTTAATTACTATGCTATTTTTATTTTTTTTAAATCCCATCGTCGATATGCACAAACCGAAAACTGTACCCATTAAAATCCTTAATAAGCAATTTCCATAAATAGGGCCCACTCCTTTATTTTGACTCCTTTGGCAAGAACATCAATAGCGGCTATCATTTCCACTCATCTCTCTTCCTTCCTATTGTGTATGAGATAATCCAATCATAATAGTCCACGGGCACAGTACCTGCGAAGCTTTTATTGCAGATGACAACAGCATTTCAAGAAGGTGGATTACAAAACCGTAGTGGATCTTTCCTTCACAAGGATCATCTACGCAAAAGCAATGTACCAGCGTTAGCCACTGCAGGGGATCAAGATCTCATCTGTCGTCACAGAAGCTGTACACGGCAGTTCGTTATTTCATTTGGTTTACATGCACCTCTAATTGGCTCTAAATCTCAAGTAATTCTCTTAAACATTTCTTTTCTGGCTATGATGACGGCAATGGAGCAGAGACAGCAAAGCATTTACTTGCTTACAGAGTTTTTGTAGAGCCAAGTGATCCACATTAAGCTCACTATGATCTAGTGGAGGTTGGTATGAGTTAATCTTATACTTTTTTTTGGATGTTCTAGGTATTATTTACAGTATGGGAATTAATATGAAGTAGTAACAAGCAAAAAAAGAAGGCTGTGTATAGAAAAGATGTGTAGCTAACAGGAATTGAATGGAGAAATGCTTCTTATTACCAAGATAGTTTTGCTGCCCTTTGTCAAATGCTCTGTTTTATTTCCCTTCTATCCGTTCATACTTCATACAAAGCCCCTCGTATGCGAAAAGTAACAAGTCAATGATCAGGCAAATAGAGTTTTGCTGAAAAACGCGGAAGCATCGTGGTATGACCATTTACACCATGCAGGTTTATCCACAAATCTAATGTATACAGGAATGGTTTGTAGCTTCCGTGCTCGTCTGCCCTGAGCAGCTGAAGATGGTAGAGATTCCACCTCAACAAATCTGCCTCCCATGGTACCTTTGCCCCAGGATTTCTTTTTGCATGGTCAACAAGTTATGGTTCACGGTTCACCTCCTATCAGATACTGAAGCGAAAGTATCAAACTGCAGAAAGCTCCGACTTAAAGGCATTACCCTTTATTTCGTGTTTAAAAGTTGCGTCTTATTACCACATCTCTCGCAAGAAAGTCTTTACTTCCTCAGTTGTTTGTCATCATTGCTCTGCTTCACAAGAATTATCCTCTTCACCAATAAGAAGCTTTGGCTTCAATTAAATTACGACTCAAAAGAGCTTATAACCTCACTGTATTTAAATTGAGATAAATTGGTCTGATGCTTTTATGGGTGTGTTTTTATTATTATTATCTTGGTTTTCCCATTTTCATTTCACCGTCCAAACACACTCTGCCCAAAGGCATTATCAGACAGCATGCGCATCCGTATAGGTGAAATCCTGGAGTATACAAGTATTCTACGCTCATTAGTAGAATAACTGAGGTCTTTCTGGAAGAAAAATCTTCACCTGCAGGTTTGTGGAACGTATTGTCTTTGCCACCATACGACTGAAAACTTTCAGGATTAGCTAAAGCACGATTGTTGCCATGGATAAGAGACTGTCTCCAAGGCGTGGGAAGTGCTTTCAATGGAACATAACCCAGGTGCCACGAGATTGCTTCCGGCCTTGTCACCAATATTTTAAACCCAGGTGACAGACACATCACACGTGCCTTCACGCATGGTATATATCAAAATTTGTTTATATGAAGTGATTAAACCCACTCACGTCTTCACTGACTCCAACAGAGACACACGACTCTTCCACGATTGCTATGCCCTCTGTTCAACGCCTCTTATTGATCAGGTCCCATAGCTCGGATACCCCATTTCAATTTGTTTGGATACTTGAAAGATTAAAAGCTTATAACCTCAACTACTAAATAAAGCTACAATTACAAGTTAAAAAAGCATCATTCAGAAATAACCCTAGAAGTGTTATGGAATTGAGCACATTCCATTTCAAACATCTATCAAACTGCAATGATTTCCATCAAATTTCAGCAACGCAATAATTTCAATCAGCATGAGATTGCTGGATCACTAAAAAAGAAAAGAAAAGAACAGAAGAAAAAGCCTCTGATTTCTAGGCATACTGGAGTTGAAGCTTCAGGCTAAAGAATGGATGCTTGAATACGTATAGGAAATGAAATCTATACACACCAACAGGTAAATAGCAGCAGTTTGAAGAACTAGGCTCGAGCCACCGGTTCAGTTTTACAGACCGGGCATGTATTTTTCTGTGCAAGCCATTTCTTTATACATTGTACGTGAAAGCCATGTCCACAATCTAGTTTACCCAACTCATCAGCTTCTTCGAATTCATCCTGCATATAGAAAACATTTGAGCAAAAACAAAAACAAAAAAATAAAAGCAATGAACAAAAGATAAGAAAAGAGCCTAAGAAATAATTAGAAACCAAAGCATGCAAAAAATTGAAAACAGCTAATCCAAGTTTTACTTCACCTGACAAATGCTGCACTTCTTTTCCAATGTCATGGGTAAATGTGATGGCAGTTCTTTGATGATTGTGGGATTAATTTTCTTGACACAGCTGCTGATCTCATCTTCTTTTAATCCAGTATTCACATAACCAATTCTATCACCTAACTCGAGCAGTTGCTGTTTTCACCACAAAAACAGGACAATTCTAAAGATTATACATGGAGTGATGTGAATTCATCAAGCTAAACATCATTGCGAAGAGGGCCTGTCTAAGCTAGGATTTCAGAGGGGCTCTCCATAGGCTGTGTAAACATTCAGCATTAAGCAAAACAAAAAATATGAAATCATATTGTGGTGTCCACAAACCTCATATGTCATGTGATCAATATCAAGTCTCCAGTTGCTAAATCGATCCAATCTTCCTCCCATGATAAAACTATTCTGGAGCATCATCATCTGCAATTTGCCAGTACTGGTCACTAATGAAAGAACAGCGGCTAAATAATCAGAATGCTTATCAAGCAGAATTCATATAATTATTTTACCCATTTTCAATGGATAGCCCAATATAGGTAATGAATATCTTTCAACTAATTAAAAATTAACAATCAATACTAATAGCAGGGACATAAATGATTGTGTAGTTCTCGCTGATCCATTATGAAATGAAGAAACATGTACTGATTTTCCATCTCCATATGACAACAATATTTTCTAACAAGTGTAGGAATTTAGAAAGCATTTGATTATAAAGCAGGTAAATAAATATGCAGACAAATATTAATTGAAAAATATAGAAATAAAGAATAATAAGATGAAAAAAATTAATACAAAGAAAATCTGGAGAATAGACAGAAAATTTATGGTTTATGATCATGAACATAACCAAAGCCATTTTCAAGTCAAGCTATGGTCCAACTATTTAGTTAGATCAATGTCACATAAAATCCCTTCCAAATTTATCATTTTTGTGCTCCTCAAATCAATTCCCCATCCCCTAGGATAAACAAAACAATCTTGAAAGCAGGACAGAATATAAATAAGTCCTCAGAACAGTCTGCACAATGAAAAATGCAAAAAATGAAAAAGAAAAAGAAAAAATCCAGAAAACAGGACGACTGATCTCAGTTGTCGAACACACCCTATCAAGTCCATCTGGGGAAGGATGTCGGATATGGCGATAATACCGAGTTCCAAAAACTTCTATTTCAGGACGAGATGTTACAAAAGCAGGATCAGTATCCAGAAACGAGGGGGTTTCAGGATTCACTGCAGCCCGCCTAGTTAAACAAGGACGCTGCCAAAAACAATAATGAAATGTAAGAAGAGAACATAAAACAAACCAATACACACAGCGAGTCACAAAGTATAGAACATGAATAACAAACCATATGATTTTCGTTCAAAACATACAATCAAACCTACAAAAGTATGAAAGAAGAAACCTATTCGTGTAATCTTCAAAAAAGAAAAGGAAGAGCG
>NW_011500330.1:16216-47005 GCF_000495115.2 Populus euphratica
TGCTGCTAAGGTTTCTATTTGTATTAGGGCCTATATAATAATAATAATAATAATAATGTGAGATAAAGATGTTCTAAATTTGACTCCAGTGGGTGTCTTCTAGACAAAGCATCCCTTGGTGGGCTCTACAATAATGCCCTTCTTTATTATGGAGTTTCACACACCCTAAATTAAGTGCATTGCTTGTTACTGTTTTGAGCAGCCAAAAGCCCTCAAAAGTTGCTAGATGGTATTTTTATTTTGTCAGAGTTTCTTTCCAAACGTTATTGTTCTCTTTTTAGAGTATGACCGGGAATGATTTGGTGGTGGTGGTTTAAATTATTTTTTATTTAAAAATATATTAAAATAATATTTTTTTTAATTTTAAAAAGTTATTTTTAATATTAGTATATTAAAAAGATATAAAATAAAAAATACTTAAATTTTGATGAAACACAATTAAAATGATATTTTTAAATGAGATCTCAAAAACATTAAAAAATTAATTAATATATTAAAACAAAATGTATAGCTTTTACTATTCATACAACATTTAAGTTGTTTCCCAATTTTTTTATTGAATACTTTTATAACTTAGTCATATAAGATAAAAATTTTAGATTATTATAAAAAGATATAATAAAAAAGGAAGATCATAATGCAAAACACGAAGAAAACACTTGAATATTCTTAGATTTGCAAAAAAAAAAAAATTCAATCCATTTATTTTTATTTCTCCTCCAATTCTTCAAGCCATTTAGTTTTTGAACTTTATTTTTATTTTAAAAATTTATTTTAAAGCCTCTAGTTTTGAAATAGGATAAAGAAATTTGTTAGAAAATGATGAGCGAAAGAAAAGGTTGTCAATTTGCCACATCCACCAATAATAAAGGTCTATTTTATTCTCAATGGATTTCATTCAATGTTTCTATTAAAGTAGTTTTAAACCTTTATCTTGTCAAAAAAAATTATAAATATAGGTTAAGAAAGATTTTTTTTCCAGATTGATTGTGGTTTTGGAATGAATTATGAGTATTTTAAGTTGAGAAATTGGTTTATTGACATGATAAGAATTTTTATTAGTTAATTTTTGATGAAAATAGGTTAAAAATAAATTTTTAAATCCAAAAAACCCTAGACTAATTTTTTGATCATCTCTCTAATTATAAAAACAAATAGTCAAACAGACGACACATTGTATTCTTTTTTTTTTTTTGATAAAAAAGGATGTACAAGCTCTAAACAATGAACACTGCCCCCACTAAATGAGAGATTTATTATTTTGCCATTGAGTATTGCACACCTGTCTCTTCAAAAATTATATGTCCCTAAAAACAAATTTAGACAATTATAGTAGAATTAGAGCTTGTAACACAAAACAATAATGTTATGTGTAAAGTCATTCTAACAACAATTTAAGGATCAGCTTGGGCGTGGTATCATAACTTAGAGTTTAGCTTCATTATTAACTTTGGTTATCTCTATACCAAACTCATCTTTTGTTTTAGCATAAACAAACCAGATAAAAAGAGTACAAGTGTGTTATTTGTCATCACATAATAAGAAAATGAGAATATAAGAATATATCATCAAAACTTTAATAAGAAAATACTCAATATAGAAAGTCTACTCGAAATCATTACCTTAAAAACCCTAAATAGTAAAGTCTATAAGTATTTTTATAGGAATGATTATACACTCTTCACAGCCTTATTTTTTTTAAAGTGAAATGAAAAATGAAAAACCTTTCATATTGATTATTTCACTTAAGACAAGCATCTTTGGACTCCCTTAATTCTAGCAATACAGAACAAAATCCTACAAGCATTATCAGCCTCCTATCACACTATGACCCTCCAATATAATGACCATTTTCATGATAAAATAAATAAAATTTATTGGGAGGTTTTCTGTGCTTATGTCACTCTTCATAGTAGAGAGATATTACAAAAAAAAAAAATTTTAATGATAGCTAATACCTTAGTGTAAGTTGTGGAGGGTCAATCCAAAGTAATGTATGTCAATATAAAAATAAAAATAATTGTTATCACAATTTTAAAATATAATTTAAGGATTAATCCGAGGTAAGGTCTAAATTATAAGTCAAATGGTGAATCTGAGTTTATGATCGAGTTAATTTAGATTAATTAATTATCTATTTTTTTTAAAACTCAAAGCAGGTCTCATCTAATATCTAATAAATATAAAATAAATTAAATCAATCAGTTTAGTTTAAAGCAAAACAAATATAAGAGAAGACAAGTATTCATTAAATCCAGTATAATACAGTACAGCTCTATGAAATCTTATTCAATTAATACTATTACACATAACAAACAATACCTAAAAAATATTTCATAATTGGGTCCGTGTAAAGTTATTAGGATGGCAAGATTTTATTTTGATTTGGCATTTTGATTAATATCCATTATGGTCGTATTAAGGTTGCTAAGATATGTTAATATATAGAATTTAAATTTTTAATAATTGGTTAATTAAAAAACTTCAGTATCTTACAAAAAATCTCTCTAAAAAAAATATTTAAACTCCAGTATTTGACTATTTCATAATAAATAATTTAGGAGTTGGAGTAATAGAATATTGTTATTTTTCTTATTTTTGGTTTTTAATTCCTAATAAAAAAACATATTCATTTGTTAAAAATATGCTTTCACTAAGAAATAAAACAATATTTCTATATTATAATTATTTTTTATAAGAAAATTAAAACCATGATTTATAATAATCATCTTAATATTTTATACTGTAATAATTTAATTATAAAATATTATTTTTATCTCATTTAAATTAAGAATTATAATTATTAACTAAAAAATATATTTTATATTACATTTATAATAAGAAAAGAAAATTTATGATAATAAGTAAATATAAGAATATAAGAGAAGATAATTTTAGTGTTTTATATTATATGAAAGAAAAATTTTGTATTATCCATCATTTTAGTTTTTCTTCTTGTTCATAAAACTTGCAAAGAAAAACCTAAAAAAAATGTTTTTTAAACTTAATAAAAATCTGAAAAACCAAAAAACCTTCTTTGAATAAAAAAATTGAACCGAAAATTATAGTTTTTCTTTTTATAAGCAACCCCTAATCTTTCCCATATTAGATATATTAGAATTAAAATAACAAAAAAAAACTAAAATAGATGGCATTTTTACTGCGTACACACTACATAGTTGTTTTCCCTTTCTGTCCTCTCCTCTCTCTACGAAATGGCAACCAGAACCCTATGTTGTGCTCTCTTTCCTCTCCAAATCAACGAAACAACTTCTTTCTCTATTTTATTTTTACTGAGCTGATTATTTTTTATTCAATTTAGTTTTTATAAAAAAATAATTAAATTAAAATTAAAATAAATTAAACTAAAATTGATTCAAATAAATATATTTTAATTCAATTTAATTTTTTAGAATAAAAAACTATTCAAATCAATTTAGTTTAATTTTTTAGTTTCACTTGATGTTGACTCGATTTTTATTTTATTTAGATTCAACTTGATTTAATTTGGTTTTTTCAATTTAAGACTTATAAAATCAAATTAAATTGATTAGTTTTTTAAAAATTTTAATTAGTTTTTTATAATTTAGTTTTTTCAATTATTTTTTTATAATTTTTTTAATTTAATCAATTTTTTTTTAATTTATTTTACTTACCTTTAATCTTCACCGGAACATAGGGTCAGGGGTTTTGTTTTTGTCTTGGGTTTTATCTTTATGTTTTTACGATGTTGCCATTATTAACTAGGCTTTCTTTGGTCGGTGTCAGGTTTAGTGTTAATTAAGGAGTGTTGACGGGGGAGAAAGGGGTTCTTACCCTTGTTAGAGATGAAGGACAGTACGGTATTTTTGTTTTTTACTTCTGTTTTTCATTATGATGATGGTGGACTAACCTATTTTTCCGAGTTTTGGAACTAGATAGGCGCCTTGATTATTTTTTTTCTGCTCAAGTTATTAAACTGTGTTTGTTTTTTAATAGTTTTTATATTAATGGTTAATTAAACTCAATAATATGTTTGAGTTTTAAAATAATTGAGTTTTATATTGCAAGATTTACTAAAAAAATTAAGTTTAAAATAAAGGTATTGTACAACAGTTTGTATATATTTTTAACTGAATTTCATAAATATTCATAATAAAAAAATTAAAAATATTTATCTAAATATTTTATATATATTTTTATTACAAGTAAACTTTAATCACAGTTTTTATTATATACACATATTTAAATTCACTTAATTATAACTAAATTTTTTTTTTTTTCAAATCACAGCCACATGGCTACTTCTAAAACAAACACACCCTTGCATGCTGTGTTTCCTGTTGGTGGCCCATTTTGCAGGCTTGTTAAAGGGTTTTGCATGGGTTGTTCTGCTAATTTTGTGGGTTTTTTTATTTTTGTTTAGCTTTGATATTGAATTTTTTTTACTAATGTTTAATCTTTTTTTTTGTTAGCCAGAGTTATATTTTTTACGAGGACTGTCTTAAGATGTTTTTTTATGTTGTTTTTGTTAACAACTTGATAAACCTGAGAACCTTGGACGAATAACTATGTATGATTCATGGAAAAAATTTGCAAGCGCAACAACTAAATAAATAAATTGCAAGTGAGGTTCTGGCCTAGCGGTGGGAGGGGTTTATCCCTTTCCTTCGCACCTGGGTTCGAACCTCATCATGCATGTCTGTCACCCCCGCGGTGCCTTACCTGCTTACTGAGCTTGCAGGATGTTCAGTGAGTCGTGAGGATTAGTCGTGGTGCGCGTAAGCTGGCCCGGACACCCCACGTAAATAAAAAAAAAAAAATTTATGGATGAGCCTGAAAGTCATTAGCTTTTTGCATGGACTAGGTTGATGTGTTGAATTTCGCCTTTGCGTGTTGCCTAGGGAACCTAGCGTTGGGTTTGGTTTATTTCTCTAGCTTGGGGTGGTGTTCTTTATCTTTTTTAACACTTTCTGTCCATTCTGAAGGGTTGGAGTTGGTTTTTTGTCCTTTTTTTTTTTTTGTGTCCATGTGCTGGATTAATGTCTTTTCTCCATTCTTGTACATTTTGAATCTTACATCAAAATCTTTTTGTCTCTGCTGTAGGAGGCTGATCAGTTTAAGAAATTGTTTGGAAATGTAGTTTAACTTGTATTTTTAAATAACTTAATTATTTTATTAAAAATTAATTTTTTTAATATTTTTGAATTGTTTTGATATGCTTATTTCAAAAATAATTTTTTTAAAAAATAAAAAATATCATTTTAATATATTTTTAAGTCAAAAATACTTTGAACCGCAATTACTACCACAATCTCAAACTAATAAACGCGCACATGTCACCCTGATGAACACAAGAATAGAGGAAGTTAAAAAGATGAAAATAAAAATAAATAATTTTTTTACCAAATAATTAAAGAAAATTAATAATACTAAAATAAACATTGGTTTTGTATATTATATTTGAGTATTGAGTTAGTTGCATTTAAAGAAATATAGACATCATTAGTTGTATTTAAAGAAATATAGACACCATCTTTATTGCAATTTTTAAAATAAAAAGTTACACTTGTTGTATATTTTTCTAAATTTATCCTATGCATGCTATCAACAATATATCTCTATTCTCTAAGCTTGTATTATATATATTTTGTAAAAAGGGTGTTGAAAACTTGTCGAAAGAAATTTAATGTTAATCTTTAAAAATAAAAGATTTCATTAATTTGAGATTTTTCTGAGAAACTTTGGTGGTAATCCTTGGAAAAAAAAATATTTCATTAAAATAAAAAATTTTACAAAAAAACTGACATTAATCCTAAAAATAGAAGATTTCATTGAAATATAAGTTTTAACAAAAAATTTAACTTTGATCCCTAAAAATAAGAACTTCTAATGAAAATTTTGACATTAATATCTAAACATAGGATATTTCATAGAAATTAGAATTTTTATGAAAAGATTGATATTAATCCCTAAAAAGAGAAGATTTTGCTAATTAAAAAAGTACTTTGATTTATTAAATAAAGAATATTAGATTTTGACAACAAATAAGACTATTCTAAAACACCATATTAGACTAATCTTAGGTTTTTTTAAAAAAAAATTGGAATATCAACTTATAATAATATTTTTATAATATGGGTCAAATCTCAATGTGTTTTTTAAACAAGTTATAAAAATTCAATACGAAAACATCTAATATGATAAATATTTTTTTGTTCTTTTTTCTTCAAAAATTAGGACACTAGAATGAAAATAGAATAACTATACAAGTATATCAAGTATAAGTATAAAAAATCAAGATAATTTAATCCAAAATATAAAAGATCTCAAGTCTCGTATTTTTTATACATGCATCATCCAAACAAGTAAAAAAAAATAAAATTTCTTAACCTTAATTTTTATTATTCCAAATCCAGATTACAAGTAAACCTAAAACACAAAGTTTTGATTTTTCTTTGGTACACTTGCTTTCAAATAAAAATCGCATATGTAACCTATTTTTTTATATTTTAAAATAAAAAGCATGCAAAACCTAAATTAAAATAGTTAAGCCTTGAAAACTCAAACTTTAAGTTTCCATCCTTGCATTTTTCTAAAGGAAAACTAAACATACATTTAGCCTTCTCCTTTTTTCTTTTTCTTTTTTCATTTTGTTTTTATGATAAAAGACACTATCTAAATTAAACCCAACTAAGAAAATAAAAACATCATTTTTATTGCCATGCATTTTGTTTTTCAAGAAACCAAAACACATAATTAAATCTATATTTTTCATAATTTTTGTAGTGGAGCAATCTAATATTCAACTAAAGCCTAAAAACACTATCTTTTATGTTCATATTTTTTTTTAATTAAAAAATTGTTTATGACATTGTGCATAGAAACCCTATAAAAAAAAAAGTTGTGATTTATCTCAAGAGTGATTTCAGTAAAGTGGGGAGGTGCTCTAGAGGTTGGTTAATAGTCATGAGGGGTTTTTTGTGATTCCTTCTTTCTAGACTAGGGTTTCTTCTTTTTTTTGGTTTGTGCTTTTTTTTCTTTTATTTCATTCCTCTCTTACTACTTTATCCTCTCTATACTTTGTGGTTTGAAGTGAATTAGTTTCTAACCCTAAAAAATAAGCTTTATCTCTTTATTATATTTGGATTTTAATGATTTTAGTATAGTTTTTCTCTCATTTTATTTCTTTTCTCTCTTTCTTTCTTCCTCTCCTCGCTCATTTCTACTATTTAAACAAAATGCTTAAAGTTCCTACCATCTTTAGACTTCTTCCTCCCATTTTCTCACTATACAACTTTATTCATCGACAATAAAAAAGGTCTTATAACCTTTCTAGGTGAAACAAACCCGTTTGTTAATCTTCTTGAATTAATCTTAGCCATCAAATTTTTTTCTTGGATGTTTTGGCATGTGTTTTCTGCCACTACATGGAGGCAATGAAGTGAATCTTTAACTAAAAATAAAGTATATATATAGGGGAAAAGGATGACTAATCTCTTGGCATTTAATGTCCATGTGAGAGAAAGAAATGGTCATACAAAGTTCACTAAAAACTTGTAAAAAAAATAGAGAAATTATAGGCTGAATTCATGTTAGGAAAGAAGAAATCATGCACCCTTTTTAAAACATTGTCATATTAGGTGTTATTAATATATATTTTCCATGGTGTTGTGCATTATTTCATTTATTTCAAACTCTCTGTTGTTTTATTTAAGTCTAACTTTCTTTTTATCCTTTGCTTTGTTTTTTAAATCAGTATCCTCTCAATTTTAATTTATTTATTTTTTATGAATTTTGACTAATTTTCCAATATTTCTTTCAATTAAGCCCTTGTTGACATTCAAAGTAGTCCTGTAATATTAATATCTATTATACTTCAATCCTTGAATTTTTAATTTGTGCATTTTTTATCATGTTGACTCTAAATTTTAAATTTTTTTAAATTATATCCTTGATTGAATCAATAGGATTCCTAAATTCCAGTACTTATTTCATTTTGATCCTTCAACCCTTTAATTACATTCTCACTTGATTACAATCCATATTGTATTTTATTTTTGAAATTTTTTTAAAAGATTTTTATTAAGTTTTTTTCTAAAAACAACATTTTTTTTTTGAAACTTTAAAGGTAAAAAATGGGGTATAATAGTGCACATTCTATTTCTTTTAACTTTATGTTGCAATGGTTACATGTTGTATTGATTTCTTTGCCTTCATAACATTCGTTTCCAGGTTTTTTCGAGTTAATTTTTTGTGGTTAGCCATTGTTGACAAACTAATTGCTAAAAGAACTATAAAATTGTCCATAACAGAATGTAAGAACTCATCTAGTAATGACAATTAGGTAGTGGTTAGTATACTTGACAAAAATGGACAGAACAATATAGTTTTTTTATGAAGTTGTTTGCTACACCTTTGAATAGTACAAAAATTAATTTTTATCATGTCCAAAGTTGTTCTAATAGAGAAATTTTTGTTTCATTAAAAAGAGTAAAACAAGGTTGTCCAATTCTCTATAAAATGATTAATTTAGGTTGATTCAGATCAATATAAAAATTAAAACAATTATTATTATAGTTTTAAAACCCAATAGGAGTCAATCTAAGGCAAAGCCTGAGTCATGTATCGGGTTGACTATTGATCCCGATCATCATAAGAATAAAAGTGGTTATTATTATATTTTTAAAATTTAACTTAAAGGTTGACCAAATGTGAGGCTCGGGTCATAGTTCAAGTTGACCAGTAATGAAAGTCAATATAAAGATAAAAAAAATTATTATCATAGATTTAAAATCCATCTTAAAGGTCAACCCGGTTATGGGTTAGGTTTACCATTGACCTAGGCCAGCACAAAAATAAAAATAATTAATATTATAGCTTTAAAACTCGATTAGATAATAACTTATCTTCCATATATAATTAATTAATATCTTATTGATGTGATAGTCAATTATTATTTTAATGGATAAACAACATATAATGGATAAATTAAGATTGTTATATCTATAAATAATTTAAAAAAAACCTACTAAATTACTTTTAGAATTTAATAGAACCAAATTAATGTGATTTTGCATTTTTTTGTTTGAAAAAAAAAGTAAAAAAAATTCTTGTGTCACACCCGACATTGCAAGGACCTTACAAGTTTCTAAAAAAAAAATGCATTTTTTTGTTTGAAAAAAAAAGTAAAAAAAATTACTTGTGTCGCACCCGACATCGCAAGGACCTTACAAGTTTCTAAAAAAAAAAAAACATATATCTGATATCTTGTTCTTAGAGATGAAAAAGATCTGGTTTAAAGAGTCGCCACCTAGTATTATGGTCACTAGAAACTCTAACTGGTTCACTTATATTCTATGATACAAACTTTGTTACGTGAAAAAAAGATAGTATCACTCCTTAAACATCCTACCTCAAGTAGACTACATTGTTGGTTTTGTCTTAAATTATTAAGGGTTTGTTTTATTTTGTTTTTTAGGTCTTCTTATAATATTCTTGATTCTAGTGTCAGTAAATATTTAACTATGAATACTTTTAACTTTGGCATTGATAAATATCACGTAACAAAAGAGTATTGTATTGCTGACTTTGGTGTTAGTGAATATTAGGAATTCAAAATAATTCTCCATCTTATTGTCAATATTCTTAACTCTAATGTTAGTGAATATTGAGGGTATTTCTTATTTCTATGTTAGTAAATATAAATATTCTAGACTTTAACGTCATTGAATAAACCATTAAAATATGAATTAAAAGCAAAATACATATTTTTATTACTTTTTACAGAAAAACATACAGGTATGTATTGCATACTAGATTCACATTTTATAATAAAAGTTTAAAAATCAATACTAAATAAAGTCATAAAAAAATATGAGGGACCCATAAATAAATCCAAAAGGGTCCTTTAATTTTTTTTCAAAATATTATGATATCTTAAAGTGCTTGTTTGGCTATATATCAAAATAAAAAATAGTAAAAAAAAGAAAAAAAAGGGGTATAAGGGTATGTTTTTCCAAACACATCCTTAGCTCAAAGAAAATGGGTTGGTTGGGCTCGAAACCTAGGCCCAACCCGGTCTCAACAATTCTTCTACTTCTTGTTTTTTTAGGCTGAATCTAGCCTAGCCTTACGGGTTGGGCTTGATCCATCCTACTTAGCCTAGTTATTGGTCTATCTTACCAAGCTGGTTATAGAAGTAGACATGCATGAATTTATTCATGCATGCTTGCAAGGTAATTAAAATTGCAAAGATAAGGGGGAAGAGAAGCTTATTTGTATGGGATGTTTGTTGCTTGAATTATAAAGAAAGGTTAAAGTTTGCTTTTCTGATTCTGGTTTCCTCTTTGTTGTGCTATTTGGTTCTCTTGTTCTTGTCTTTTTCATGCTCTGCCTTTTTTGGCTCTCCGATTTTCTTTTGTGTTCTTTTCTATTTTTTTTCTGTCTCTCTTGGATATGGCTTTTCTCTGGTTTTTATAGGGCGAGAGAATTCCCTGGTGATTTGTCTTCCCTCGCCTATGATAACGATCTTGGGAGTGAGAATAAGCATGACTCGTTCATTTGTGTTTAAAGAAAACAGAGCACCAACACTTCTACCATTGCATAACTGTTGGAGATGACATATCCTTGCACTGGAGAAGCACCGTGTAGGTGAAAGAAAATGAGGCCACTAGCAGATTTGGTAGAAGATAAATCTTATCCATATTTTGGATCAGATTTGGTGCAGTTTTGGTTAAGCCGGTCTTCCTTAGGATGAAGAAGAAGGGGATGAATAGTTGGTTTATAATGACGATATTTTTTTTTCAATTGAAATGACTATCTTCAATTTGTCTACTAAAGTTCTAACATTTAGCAATCGGGCTCTTATTCTTGGAAATCTTCTTCTTCTTCTTCTTTTTTTTTTTTTTTATTTCACCCTTGTATTAATGCAATTGGACCCTGAATTTATGCATCATTTATAAAATAATTTTAAATTTTAAATTTAACCAATCCAGTCTTTAATTGGAGACAACCCATCCTTGCATTGGAGAAGCACCGTGTGGGCAAGAGAAAATGAGGATATTAACAGGTTTGGTTGAAGATAAATGTGATCCATGTTTTGGATCAGACTTAGTGTAATTTTGATTGAATCGGTCTTCTCTAGGATGAGGAAGAAGAGGATGGATAATTGATTTAGAAACGACATCATTTTTTTCCTACTGAAATGACTATTTTTAATTTATCCCATGAAGTTTTGATTTTTAACAATTGGGCTCTTATTCTTGGAAATCTTCTTCTTCTTCTTCTTCTTTTTTTTTTTTTTTAATTTCGCCCATGGATTAATGCAATTGGACCATTAGATTCATACGTCATTTACAGAAATAGTTCTTGGTTTCAAAAAAACAGTTCTTGGTTTTAAATTTAACCAATTCAGTCCTTAAATGACTCCTCAAACATTTATTTCTTTCAAAATTATCCTTGAAAAAATTAATTAACCCCTTTGTAGCCTCAACGCCTATTAATTTCTGTCCTTGAACTTTAATTTCTTGTAATTTTGACCAAAATCAACCCTGAACTTTGATATTTCTTCAATTAAGCCCTTGATTGTATTAATTAAATTAATTCAAAATTTAATTAAGTTTCTAAATTTATCAATTCTTCTAATTTTTGGCCAAATTGACTTCCAACTTTATAATTTCATCCTTATTCGTACTTAAATTTATAATTTGTATTGTTTTGACCCAAATCTCAAATTATTTTTTATTTATTTTTTTCATTTTATTTATTTTTAAAAATTCAAAATTATGTTATAATAACTTGAATAATAAAGTTAAAAATAATTGTTCATTAATCATTTTACCTGAATAGATGTTAATTGATTTAAGATAACCTATCAAGTAAAAGAAAAATCTCAATGAGTGATTACAAATTCTTTTTTATAAGGAAAAAAAGTCAAACTACTATCATAACACTATAAAATATAAAAAATAATCACTTTCTAATAATTTATTTTTTTGGTAAAAATCTATTTTATAATAAATGAACAGGGCATTGCTTATCTAATAATAATAATAAAAATCTTTCTTGCATCATGTATGTGTTCAATAAAGATAAAAAGAAAAGAAAAGAGTAGAGATAATAAAAAGCTTACATGTTTAGATGCAGACATATAGTTAAATATGGTTTTTATTGTTTTTTAAAATGCTTTTTTTTATATAAATATATTAAAATATTTTTTTTTATTTTTTTAAAATTATTTTTGATATCAACGAATTAAAATAATTGAAAAATTATAAAAAAATTTTAATCTAAAATAAAAAATAAAAAATTTAAAATTTAAAATATTTTTAAAATATAAAATCAAACAAAACAATAACTACGAGCACTCGTGTTCGATGCTTGGTTCCTATATAAGAAATGGTGCAGATGGTATCTTTTGGGTTGCGTTGAGGTTCTTTCTCTTTGAAAAAACTGGTCAAAGAGCAATTAATTAGCAAGCTGGCTTGTTGGATTGAGGGTGTGTTTGGCTTGGAGGTGTGGTGGCTTTTTGTCAAAGGTACAATACCTTTTAAGCACACAACACACCTCTAAAAGCTATAAAAACATGCTTTTTCCTCTAAAAAACAAAAGCTACTTCCTATTCAAACACCCTCTGAGAACCATGTATAACCGCAACATCAATACACCTAACAAATTAAGGTTTGCCTTATCATAGTCTCAATCATTTTCTTGCAGCTGTACAAAATTAATGATAGTTGAAAAGAAATATTTTTAACGAGGTTCATTCATGATTCCATGAAATTTTCTTTGTTTTCAATTGTTGAAATCTTTGACCTAACAAGTAAAATATTTTACTCAATTTATTCATTTTTATCTGGAATTCAATATTTAAAAAATTATCAAGTATAAATATAAAAGATGTGAGATTAAAAAAAGGGAAACCAAAATGAAAAAATATTAAACATGAGTGGTGTACCATATATTTTATAAAAGGTATACTTTGATCTTAAAATTTAAAAACTAATGTATAATTATATAATTTCAATGTCTCAATATTTCTCATATTTAATTTTAATATGAAAATTCATTTTTATTTTTTTCTTAGTCCCTAGTTGAGAAAGAAGAAAGAAGGAAGGAGAGAGAAGAAAGAGAGGGGTCACTGAATTTCAATGATAGAAAGAAAAACATATAATTGCCACTTATATAAACCAGAAAAACAGATGATATTTATGTTAAATAGTTCCATTTGACGAGGAAAATTCATATTAACTATTTTTTACATTTAAAGTTCATGAAAAAACAGATATGAGTTCAAGTTGATTTTTAGTTTTGGGTTGATTTAGACGGGTTTTTGAAATCATAGATAGATTTATCACAATTTATGAGGTGTTTTATAAATGTTTTAAATTAAAATTGGATTAAAAAAATAAGTTTTGAATTAAAAAACACTTAAACTTGATTTTTCAACTATTATAATATAAGCAAATCAGAAGACGTGTTGCTTGATTTTTTTTTCAAAAACATTTTCAGCTGAATAAAAAAAAGTTGCGCATACCCCAACAAAATAGACCATGTGGGATGGCTAGACCCAATAACACCTAACCTGCTTGGCCCATAAATACTTTTGTTATTTTATATATAGTTTTTTCTCTAAATTCTTTTAATTTATATTTATATTGGTACATATTCTCTCTTTCATTTTGTTTAATGAGCCACTTTAAAATATCAATTATTTTTTTTAATGCATTTTAATTTAAAGAGGTTTTTTTTATATGAATGAACTTTATTTGTCTTATTTTTAATGAACTTTATTTGTCTTGTTTTTTAAAATTAAATATCTTAATTTAAATTTATCTCTTAATTTTTTTAAGTTTTATTTTTAGGTATTGTTAATGACATTTTATTTATTTATTAACATACATAGTTCTTGATTTATTTGATTACATGTATGTATAATTTTTTTTTATGTGAATTTAAATTTTTTAAACTATAGAAATGCGTTGAAAAGATCTGTATATATAATTTTTTTTATAGAGAATAAAAATATTTGACTTGTGGCATGATGCAAGTTACATAACTAGTAAAATATACTAAAACACATAAACAAAATATTGTAGCTATCCATAGTAAACTAATTCAGTTTTATTTTCATCCCTTAAAATGTTTTAAGTACAACCTTCTATGTATAAATTAATGTCCAATTTATTAAAAATTATTAAGAAAATAAAATTTTTGAAAATGAAAGACCAAAACAAAGAGATATTCTATGGAAATTTCAAATTTGCTAAAAACAATTATGAATAATTCATCTATTTTTTTTTTACTTTGCAGTCCTTTTAATTTTTTCAATTTTAGTTTTAGTTTAAAAGCTTATTTTTTTAACATTTTAATCCTTAAATATGAGAGATGAGAAACAAAGTTGCTTGAAAATAATAAAAGAAGAGAAAGTTAGAAAATGACAATTTTTCAACTATAAAATTTTCCATTTTTGATTTCATTCAACAAATCCCGTTTGACGGCAATGATTTTTTTTTTTTTATATAAACATGCCTAAACAAGCTAAATAGGTTTCATTCAAAATTTTTTAATTTAGTTGATTTTTGAAGTGTTTTGGGATTAATAAGTTGTTATGAAATTTTTTTATATTATTTTTTTAAGTTTTTTATTTGGAATCTCTCAATTAAATTTAATTCAGAAGTTTTAATGAAATCACAAGTTTGAACTATTTTAAATATCAAGAATAGAATTCCAAATGAGTTCAATCTCTAAAAATGGTACAAAAATAAATCAAAGGCCAACCCCTCTTATCTACTACGCTAAGAAAAGAAATTAATGTTAAAACTAACTTTCTTAAAATACTCATATCTTTTTAAAAATTTTTTTTAAATAAATAAGATGAATGTGAAGAGGGTAATATAAAAAAATAAAATGAATTGAATTCTACTTTTTTAAATATATAAATTTAATTTATTTATCAATTAAATTAAATAAAATACTATAATTGAATTTACTTTTAGGAGAGGATTAGTTATATATAATATTTCATCTCTTTTAAGTTTTGTTAATAATGATGATGGAACATCTAAAGGTAGAGGTGACCTTGATAGAAGAAAAATGTAAATGCTAATCCGATGGATTCATAATAAATTTGCACTGACCCGCGATTCAAAGCTGTTTAAATTTTTTTACACAAGCTTTTTTAATGTTTTTTATTAAAAAAATCTTGATAATAAATTAAGAAACCTATGTATAAATAGAGAATCATTTATGATAATAAATACCAAAAAAATATTAATACATCTATTTAATTTATTTTATTATACATCAAATAATTTTTTTCTAACACATAAAAATAAAAATAAAAAGGTATAAGTGTTACAAAATATTTTTTAACATTGAATAAAAAATATAATTATAAATAAAAAAATCAATGTTTATTCATAATAAAATAAAGTAAAGATAATGTGTGTTAAAACATGTAAGATCTTAAGTTTATTTTTAATATAATAGAAAAATAAAATTATATTACAATTGCTTTATTAAAATATCATTTTATTTTATTCTTTGTATAATAATTTTTTTTTAAAAGTGTAAAGAAAAAAAATTTACAAAAAAATGAAGATAAGATAAAAAAAATAGTATAAATAGACTAAATATAGAGTGATACTTATTCCAAGTATAAAGAATAAAAAATAATATTTTTTTTTAAAAAAATATAAAAAGAAAAGAACTACAAAAACTAAAAAATAATAAAGATAACAACAAAACAAACGGTGATAAGTAAATTAAATGTAAAGTAAAAAATATGTTAAGTAAAAAGAAAAGATCCAAGCAATTTTTTTAAATAATTATATAGTTGTCACCATTATAATATAAAATTTATAATAATATAATTTTTTAACGAAAACACAGTTCTTAGTTTTGTTCTAACAGTTAGCTATCTTTAAGGCAATTTTTGTATATTAAAACTAAATTAACATAAATAATAAATTTTATTTGAAAAAAATAAATGAAAAAAACATCACCGAATACCACAAACCTCCAATATTACGATACGGAATAAAGGTATACTTTCATCTTAACATTTATATTTATTGATATGATGTTAATACATATTAATACAAAAGATATTAATATAAAATATTACTAATTATTAATTAGCATTAAATTTTAAAAAATAGTTTAATTAGTTAAATTTTAAATTTAATTTATAAATTTAAATCTTTTCAGAACTATTAAAAATTTATATGAATATTAACTTTAAAATATGTAAAATTAATTAAAATATACACAAGTTAACCTAAATATTAATATTAATAAAATAAAAAAAGTTACTAATTACTGTATATATCAACATATCTTTTAATATATTTTTTAACATGTTGACTACAAATTTTATGTTACTCAAGAGAGATTATTAATAAAATTGATATCTTTATTATTTTTAATAGATTTGAATGTTTTTTTCTCTTTTATTAAATAAATATAAATATTATTCATTGACTATTTTAAAATATCTTAGGGGAAAAAAAGAAGAGGAAAGGGAATATGGAATAGGCGAAGCCAAGCTGGTCGCAGAGCCGCAGACAGTGTAGGGTTGTGGCTGCAGTAAACTAATAACAACTGAGATGAGAAACCCTGAAATCTAAAACCCTAAAGCAAGAAGAGAAGAAGGAAAAATGATGAGAAGATTTCTACCAAGAAATGTCACTCTCTACACTCGTCATCTCCTTCAGTCTTCTCCTCACCCCAACCCCACAATCCCCAACCCCTCCCTCCCTGCTTCAACACACCCCAGACTCAGGTTCTACTCCGACTCGTCCAACAATACCCCTCCTGACCCACTCCCTGAATCTTCAGCTCTAGCGGAACTGAAAAAGAAAGATGATCCTGATGAAGTTAAGGATGTGAGTAATAAAGGTAAACGCAAAAAAAATGATTTTATAGTGAATTTTGTTGTCGTCTGTTTGGGCGCTTGGTTACTGAGAAAATGAATGGAAAATGGAAGTTTTTGTTCTTGTATTGGTGTTTTGGGTTTTTTTTTGGTTTTGAATTAGTTAGGGACCTCAGTTTAAAAAAATTCAGATTTTGTAGAATAATTTAGATTCCTTACCCATGTTTTCTCAGAAATCAAAAGTTTTTTTTTTGTTTGCTTGTTAATGTGTGAATGATGGGATAACATAGCATCCTAATTGGGGGCTCTTAGAGATAAATCATAATGATTCTGCGTGATTTTGATAAATTGTTGGGAGATATATGAATTAGTGAATTTTTTTCAAGATCAGATTTTTGTTTTTTGTTATGTTCATTCAGTTATATGTTATTTACTTGGCTGGTTTCTTTATGGCAGAGCTTAGAGAGATGATGGATAAGTACTTCAAGGGCGACGGGGAAGTGCTGCCTTCAATAATGGAAGCAGTTTTACAGAGAAAGTTATCGCGGAAGCATGAGGAGACTGATGATGAGTTGATGGAAGAACTTCGTATGAAGCCATTGAGTGATGTGGATGCTGAAGAGTTTCAATCGGATTTCGATGAACTGTACGAGACTGATAAGGAGCTCAATGATTTGTGTGATGCTAAAGAATATGTGGTGAAGAAAATGATGCAGGATCAATACTTCAATATGGATGACAAGAAGTGGGATGAGATGGTAAAGGAGGCGATGGACCATGGATTTATAAAGGATACAAAGGAGTGTGAAGAAATTCTGGAGGACATGCTTAGCTGGGATAAGCTTCTTCCAGGTATGATGGTTTTACAATTTGCTTCTTTCTTTTTTCTACATCTTGTGAATTTTGTTATGGAGTTTGTTTGTTATTTCATTCTGGTAGTAATTTATTTGTTTTATTATGTGCAGCAAACTGCAACCATTGTATTGTTTCTTTTTGGGTTTTCAATTGTCATCAGTTGCATGATGCTTTCTAGATTAGATCATAATTTCTCTCTGTTTAATTGATTAGAATTTTGAAATTGGATTCTTAGTGTTTCAAAATTATTACTAAGAATTGTTATACCTACAATCTTTTAAGTACTTTATGCATTAATTTGCAACTGCTTATGGTTCCATGCTGCTATTATTTGTTAATCATGCTTGTGCAATCATAAGTTAATCGATACAATCAATAGCCATGGACATTACCTGATGACATATTTGTTGGCAATAGTCATTGGTTTGCTTATGGACTAGTTAAGTTATGTACCTGTATCTGTGAATAAGTTTTTTATTATAATTATCCTTTCCTTGGAAGAAGAAAAATGAGAATAGCATTTGGGCGGATCTGTTTTGCTCTGCTCAGCTCAACTTAGTCATTTAGAGCAGGTCTTAGGTAAGTTGAGTTGAGAAATATCTGATGAAAACTTATGGAATCATATTATTTGGACTGTTTTGGGATTGGGATCTTCCTTTGCTAGCACTACAGATATTGAGTCTATTTTTTAGTAACTAAAATGCTCCTTAGAGTTTGCTAAATTTGCTATTGGACAAAATTATCAGAACAATAGAACTAATGAGGATCTACTACATATTTTGGGAAAAAAAAAGGATTAGATGCTGTTGGATTGTCATTTTTTGTTAAAAAACCTCTATTGTTGGAAGGTTACAGGTTGATGCTGTTAAGAGCTCTTTCTTTTAATGGGTTTCCTTGTTTTTGCTCCCCTAGCCTTTTCACCTTTGCCTGCTTTCAGAGCCCTTGCCCATCTACTTCTGTAATCTTCCCCCAAAGCTGATCCAAGACTTCAGCAATTAGAGTTAGAGTTATCTTCCTTCATTCTGCGACTACTGAGTGTTTTTTCTCATCCCATAGTGTAGCTCAAAAATCTATTTAGACTTTCATCAAATGGGAGGAATGGAGAAGTGACCTAGAATTCAAAGTATCGTTTATTTCTTTGATAACTCAAAATTAAAAAATAAAATAAAATAAAATATCTGTGATTTCTCAAGCCTGTAGTTGATGAGACATGTTAGCCTTCTGTTCCAGGAACATTTCTTTTGCTGTGTTTGAATTTCACAATATGTATTGAAGTACTTTTTCTGAATGTCATATAAGAATGTAGGGACTAACACAAAGGCGATACACACTTTCAGCAGGGTTAATGAACATTTATCATGTACATGCTATAAATTTGCAATAACCTTATGGTGGATTTTTTTATTAATGGTTTTTCTGTTGAGTTTCTTCTACTTGGTTGCTGAAACTAGTATATTTGAGTTATTTTGGAACATTTGTAGTATACCTGCAGAAAATTTGTAAGAAGCCAGAATTTTATTTTGATATGAATGATATCTCTAGCCTCATATAATTCTGTGCTGGGATGGTATTGTCATGAGAGTTACACCATAAACTTTACATTCCGATGAGCAGCTACAACTGTTGCTGAGCATAGGAGCAGTACTTTGGGTTGTGACCAGCTGCCAATGAGATGAAATAAGAGGATGCTATCTGGACTTATGATTTAATAGCAACAGTGGAAACTAATGAAAGTTTTTAAATTTATGGACCTCCTTCTTTGTGTCATGACCATTTTGCCAATGGGACGAAATGAGTGAAAGTTTTATTGCACATTTTGATGATCGATCAACTTTATAAGCATGATTAAATTCTCACTTTCATATGATGTGGTTTTGATATGGACTATTTTGCTACAAATATATCTATTTTCTGGAAAATACCTTACTCTTGTGATTCAGAGTAAGAGTATGGTGTACTGATAGCAATTTCTTGCATCAGCATGGAAAAAGCACATTAAATCCAAACCTCCTCCTTCTAAGCAAGTTTTCCCTAAATAGGTTAAGAAAACCCCCTGATCAGATGTTGGTGGATTGTGTAATCAAGTTCCCATTTATTCAAAGTCTCCTTCTATTAAGAAAGATCCCTCTTTTACAGCTCCCCTAATTGGAAGACCCACCTATTTGCAAATCAATCAACTTGACTCCCCACCCTTGCAAACACAGAAGACTCATGGAGGTCCACCCATCCTATCTACTACGAGGGTGTTTGGCATTGCAGCCAAAACGCTGTTTGCCCAAAATTTGAATTTTTTTGTGTAAAATTATTTTTTTTAGTGTTTTTGGATCGTTGTGATGTACTAATGTCAAAAATAAATTTAAAAAATTAAAAAAAGTTATCTCGATGCATTTCCAAGTGAAAAACACTTTAAAAAGCAACCATTTTTGCAATGCCAAACAAGCTCATATCTCCTCCACTACCAGAGTCCACTTCCACTACAAGCCCTCTTCCCCTACCATATGTTAGCTATAATTTAAATGGTGGTGAATATTTGCAACTTCAATCATATTTTAGGAAAAAAGCCTATAAAGAAAGCTAGGAGTTTTACCTGTTGAACTGTTGCTGTCTCTGCTGAAAGATTTGCAATGTCTATATGAGCTATATAATTTAGTAATTGTCATGGTGTCTTTTTCCAAATCTCGGTGGTTGATGTCTGTGGGTGTTTACAGCATTTTTTTTCTAAACATCCACGATATTGTAATTACTCAGTTCAAATTTTCCTGCCATCTGTTGCTATCTTTGAATTCTTGTTGTTTTTATTAGATGACATAAAAGAGAAGGTGGAAAAGAAATTCAATGAACTGGGGGATATGTGCGAAAGAGGAGAGATTGAGGCTGAAGAAGCTTACGAGCTGTTCAAGAAATTTGAGGATGAGCTGGTCATGGAATATGTAAAGAAAATGGAAGCTGAAGGCCCATCACAGCTTGATGAGGCTACTGTTCCAGACAAGAAAAAGCACTCAGATGACCCACCAGGTGTGGGGCCAATTATTAGGTGGCAAACACGGGTAGTCTTTGCTCCAGGTGGTGATGCATGGCATCCCAAAAACCGAAAAGTGAAAATGTCTGTTACTGTCAAAGAACTCGGGCTTTCAAAACCTCAATTTAGACGGTTGAGGGAACTGGTTGGAAAAAGGTACCATCCTGGAAGAGATGAACTTACAATCACCAGTGAGAGGTAAAGCCAGCAAACAATTACATATTTTGATTTTCTATGTTTTATTGATTGCTAGATTTTCAACATATAGATTTTATAGGGTCCCTTGTATTCTGTCAAGTGCTTTTTCGCATATTGCTTTGACTTATTTTTCCTGAATCTTTCAATCTCGGGGGAAAAAAACAGAGAGAGGCTTTACATTTTTAAGCTTTTTTCTCATGTAATTTCCTTTCCTCCTGAGGTTCTTAATATGCCTGTGTTAAAAGTCTTGTTCCTTTCCATCTTCCAGCTCCCTGTTCTATAGTATAGAACTTTCCACTTTGTGAAAATATGTGCACTCGCTGAGAGGTCTGTTATCATGTACACAACCAGAATTATATTTAATTATGTGGTTGTTTTTTTGTGTTTTCAAGGCTGTGGATGCAGGCTCACTTCTGATTTTGCTTCCTTTTTTCATTAACTATGCACCGGATGCACTCCTTGTGACTCAAAAAATATAAATGATTTCTCTTTTACAGGTTTGAACACCGAGAGGAAAACAGAAAAGATTGCCTTAGGACTCTCTTTGCACTCATCGAAGAAGCTGGGAAAGCTACCAAATTGGCAGAAGAAGCTCGAGTTTCATATTGCAAGGACAGACTTAGAGCCAATCCAGCTTTCATGGTGAGGTTGCATTCCAAGATCACGGGGCAAGGAGCTAATACCATTTCTGCTTGAGAATTCAATTACCAACCCCTGGCTTATACAGGAATGAAATTTGGGCTAGGAAAACAAATCTTGGGTATCCATACGAGCATGACTTTACAAAGAGCTACTTGCAGGTCACCACAAATTTAGGGGAAACATGCCCACGCATGTTAATTGTTGATTGATTCCACCAATTGACAAAAAGCCATATTACTGAGAAAATTCACCAATGTTATTTTAGTTGTCTTTTTAATTTATTGCCAGCGGTTCTATGATTTTTGTTACTTTTTGAACAGAGTTAATAAATTTTGTTGTTGTCCATGATGCAATATCCTATTAGATGAATGGATAGACGATGTCGCATGCATGCTCTTTCAACATTTATATTTTGCTACTTTGCTGCTAGAAACGGTTTGGAATTATACTCCACTTCTGTTAAAAAGTGATGATTCTCGTCTGATGTTCTTCCATATTTCTCATGAAATATTCTTAAACGTTCAGTTATCTTGCATCCTTTCAAAACAAGTTATTAGAGGAGAGTTATGTTGATTGGTCCTGTCCTCCTTTCAAAATCTACTTCTCTCTTGTAACCTTAATTTTAATTTGAATAAGAATGTCTCTGTTGTGGTAGGCTGTCTTAGACGCCAAAGCTGAATTTAGACAATTCATTGCAACTCTTCTCCATGATGAAATAAGACTAAAGGAGGTAAGGTAAATTTAGTTAGTTTAAGAAGACGGGGGAATTTTAGCCGGGAAGGATCTTCTGCGGAATCATTTCAGTGTACAGTTGGGAGATTGACTGGGGATAGCTAGGTTAGTTTTTACTGGAGGAAGTTTGGAGCCGAAAACTAATGTGTACCTTAGTGTGCTTGCTATGAGCAGAGACACTCTGAAGATTGTTCTGTATCGCCAATTTGATGCTATGTGTGTAGACAAGAAAGGCACAGGTGGAGAGAATGTTTTATTTGAGTCGTGATGCCATTATTATGGAGAGAGGACATGTAAAGAGAGAATGCCCTTGGAGAGCTGTTGATTACACTCGACAACAGAGACAACAAACAGAGTCAGTAGCAATTCGTCACTGTGAACAAACCTACCAGGCCACCTTAGTCTTAGAGCTAATGGCTACCGGGGATGACACAGGACTCATGAAGATAGGACTAGGGTATTTCATATGATCCGGGAGAATGCCAGAGCTACCCCATACATCGTGGCAGGTATGCTACAATTAAATTCACATATGGTGTATGCATTAATTGACCCCTATGCCACACGATTGTAGCAAATGAAATAATAATAAAGACACCTGGGAGAGCTCCTAGTAACGTAGAAAAGGGATTTACAATAAGTATTTCTTTAGAATAAATAAATATTGATTATGTGTATAAAAAGGGTTGATATGAGAGTAGACTTAATACCATTGAAATTACATGATTTCAATGTAATATTGGGTATGGACTAGTTGGGAAAATATATGAACAAATGGATTGTTTTGCAAAGATGGTTACTCTTCAAGTACCATGTGACAGAAGAGTAATATTTAGGGAAGAGAGACATATTATATTAGATTGTATAATTTCGGTACTGCTAGGAAATTAATGGGAAAGGGGTGCGAAACTTATCATGCTTGTATAATATACTTCATGAGGGATAATATTGAGCTGCCAAACTTTTAATAGTAAAAGAATTTTTAGAGATGTTTCCAGAGAAGTTACCGTGATTACCTCTAGAAAGAAAAGTTGAGGTTTCCATCAATATATTACCCGGCACCACTCTCATAGCTCAATCACCATATAAGATGAATTGAAGATTCAACTACAAAAATTATTTGGTAAGGGTTTGTATGCTTGAACAATTCACTCCAGGGAGCATTGATACTATTGTAAAGAAGAAGGACAACACCCTTAGACTTTGTATCGATAGCAGACAGTTAAATAAAATGATGGTAAAAAGCAAGTATCCAATATCAAAGACAGATGACTTGTTTGATCAATTAAAAAGAGAAAAAATGTTCTCAAAGATAGACTTAGGGATAATATACTACCAATTAAGAACAACGGAGCAAAACATCTAAAAGACAGTATTTAGAACTTATTATAAGCATTAAAGTTTTGGTGATGCTATTTGGACCGACTAATGCTCTAGTAATGTTAATGGATTTGATAAACATTGTATTTCAAATCTATTTGGACATGTTTGTTATGGTGTTCAATGATGACATTTTAATGCATTTTAGTTCATTCTTAAAAGTGTTTCCTTTCTATTAGAACTGTTTATAATATTTATTACAAATTAGTATATAGATAAGTTATGTCCGTTAATATATTTTAAAGGCGATGAAAATTATTCCCCTTTTCTGTAGTATTGTTCATTGTGTTCATTATATACAGATATATTGATGGATTGTGTCTGTCAATATATTCTAGAAGCGCTGAAAACCATTATCTTTTTCAAAATATTGATTCTAATTAATGATTTTATTTTTTGTGATGAAATTACTGATGGAATGTACTAACAATTAATTCACTTATTGACAGAGATACATGTTTTTTATAGGTTTCCTAACATAATCACTGATGGAATAAGAATTTCAACATGTTGGTAATTAATGCATTTCTAACCATTGACTATGTTCTATTATTGAGAGAATTTAAATGTTGGTAATTAATGCATTTCTAACCATTAACTATGTTCTCTATTATTGAGAGAATTTACAAAACTGGAGGGGTTTTTGAAATATTTAATATGAATTAAAAATTTCAATTTGATTTTAAAGAAAAAAATCATTAATAAAAAATTTAAAAATAATAATATTTAATTATTTATTAGAAATTCCATCTGTAAAACCTAATATACAAGCTACACAAGCACAACAGTCCTTCAATTTGTTCTCTCTTCTTCTCTTGTCTTGAAAACTCAATTCTTCTCTTTTATTCTCTTTGGTCTTCTCCTCTCCTCTGTCTCTCAAACATCAAGGCTAGAAATCTAGCCTTTTTTTTTTCCTCTCAATGCAATTAACATGTATTTGTGAGTTATTTTTTTTTGAGTATTTTCTTCTTATTTTTCTTATATTTTTTAGGTTTTTTAACGATGTATTTTTGTTTATTTTGGTTTTTTTTTTTGTATCACAATCAGTTTAACTCTGAAATTAAACATGTCATTAAGGCAAAAAAATTTCATTCCTTATCCATTATTTGTTTTTACATTATTTTTCTTTTTTTTCGTCTTTGTTTTTATTCAATTGTTTGCTCTTAATAATTTTATGAATTAATAGTTGTAATGAATTTTAGTTGTTATTGAAATAATTTTCATTATTTTGTTGAATTTTAGTTATATTTTCAAATTTATTGTTCAATTTCAATTAAATGTATATGATTAAATTTAATTATTATTTTGTATTGTATTCCATTTAGATTTTTTTTTTTGTGAATTTAGGATCACAAGTATTACCACTTAGAAATAATTGTGTTGAATTGTAGTTGTTATTGAAATATTTTTTTTGGTTAATTTTTAGTTATTTTCTTTGTTAATTTTTGTTTTTAATATTTAATTAAATGTATAGGATTAATTTTAATTATTATATTGTATATATTCCATTTAAAATAAATTCTTGTAATTTAGGATTAAAAATATTATCATGTAGAAAATGGGAATTTTCTATGAAATTGAATTATTTAAAAGTATTGGTAGAAATTGAATAAAATAAACTAATTTGTAACATATATGTTGTCTATTTACAAGATTAACAATTTTAAGTAGCTTCCTATTCAGGGGAGGTGCTGCCGATTTTTTTTTATAATAGAAATTGTTTATTTTTTTCGTGAAGTTGTGTAGATGCCCAGGAAAAAATCAATTGCATGTCGTGAGGACAAGATCGTTTCTAGTTTTTCTATTAGTGATAGCGACGACTATGAGTCATTAGGTGCTGACGAAAAAGAGGCACCTGAGGTATAGGCATTGACTCACGACATTGCTTCATTGAATGCGATGCCACAACATAGAGGGGGGTCTCTTTACAATGGGATCTATTCACCTATAAGCATGAGGCGTAGTGGAAAGATGACCTTTTAATGTAAGTTTGTTTTGGTTTCACAATAACTTGTTTAATAATATTTGAAAAAAAATAATATTTCATTAAATTTATTTAATTTCAGGTTTACAAATATTGAGGCTGCCCAAACAATAACATTAACATTTAAATCATCGATGAAAATTTTATTATTTTAATGGAGCCAAGTTTCCAAACATCCTAAATGAAAGCCACATGTTGATGCATGATTTTCAAGGTTTAAAGTTAGTATTAAATTTATTTTTTTTATATTAATTCATTTACTTTATTGAAATTACTGAATTTTTTTTTTATAAATCTTTACTGCAAAAGAAAATTTGAATGGGATAAAGTTAGTGATAATGTTGCAAGAAGGGTTTGGAAGAATCACGCGGCAACATAACTAGGTAACATTAAAATCAAGATAATTTATTTTTCAACTATTAAAATTTCATTTGTCATTTACTTGTAGATAATTTGTTTGTACCATATAGGTTGTATGACTTTTTGTATGATAATTTGTTTGTACCATATAGGTTGCATGACTTTTTGTATGAGACACAAAACAAATCCAAAAAATATACGAAAGAAAACGATCTACCAAGCTGAAATGACATGGTACTGTGGAAGAATTTTAAACCGCCATACATCTCAGAGACTATATAGGCAGAATACATTCATTACGTGCATTTCACACAATGTTCATGGTCCAGTGCGGGGAACTAGAGCCAAAAAATTCACGGTTTCGTTACCACACACACTAGTGGCTTCATTACATTTTTTTCGCATATGAAGTGGATGGTAAGATTTTTTTTAATTAAGTCCATTTTTTTAATTTTATTTCTTATAAATATATTTAACTGCCAAGATCTTTTTTAATTACATCTATTTTTTAAATTTTATTTCTTATAAATATATTTAACTGCCAATATTTTTTATCTTGAAGGATGTGGTTCTCGAATGTGATCCAAGCTCAATGAATTTTTTGTGGAAATGCATATGCGAAGTGATGATCGCCAAAAAGAGATGCAATAGTTTATGGATAACTGAGCTCAACAGTTTGTGGTGTGTTAGTTTTCAACCATTTTTTCTTAAGTTATTATTTACTTGAATTTGATTATTTTATTTTTTATTTTCAGGAGATATATAATAACCAATTTAAGGAAAGATACGCAAATGATTCTTCAACCCACCCAAATATTGATCTGGATTTGTGGTTGGAGGTATGATATCTAGTAGACTCGATACAAATCGGATGTATGAACTCTTTAATACTACAATTGAGAACTTGCGGACAACTTATAGTGTTTCAATTATCAGATACTCGCAATTAGTCTCATGAACTCAAGTTCTGGAGTTCACGGCCTTATTAGATCAAAGAGTACAAGAATGTACGGCCCATCTTAATGAAAAATATGAATAACTCTTTGTGAATTATGAAGAACTTCGCCTGGTGCTAATGGAGATGAGATCATAGATAAGTGGTATATATGCACCCTCTTATTGGCCCACAGTCTCGGGGACAACTAGTCTCCTCCTCCTCTAGTGCCACCTCTATTATACTTTTATTGTATTTGAACGTACAAATATTTAAATTTATAATAAATATTTGATTAATATTAAGATAATTTATATTTAAATATTTGATATTCTAGAGAGTTAGAAAAGAATTACAACAAATGTCAATGCTATCGTTAACTCACCGATAAAATTAGTCCATCGTTGTATTCCAAAGAGTTGAAAAAAAATTACTATAAATACCACTGCAACTATTAACTCAATGATAGAATTACATATGGTTTTCCTGTTGGTGATATGCTAAATCGTATTGAGGGAATTACTGATAGAATGAAGCGAATAATTTTTTTGACCTGCATGTTCTATCTGTAAATTTATTAACGATAAACTTATTGATAGATTAAAAATTATCGATGAGTGTTTTGCTGAAAGATATTTTTCGTTCATGATCCCATCAATAAAATAATAACAAATGGATTATTAGTGTAAATATCGATAGAAATTTTTGTTAATAAAATTGTTAAATTTAGTGGTAATTTGTAACCAACCAATTGGATATAGAGCATCTTAAACCAACATATATAGCATGTGAAGCATTCCAAGGCATATTCCTACAAAGGATAAAAAGAAGAAAAGAAAGAAATGAAGGTCTAAAGGAAGGAAAAAAGAAGAAAGTAAACTACCAAAGAAAGCAGGTTGATGATAAAGTTTGCAAAAGATCAATGGCTTAGGTATCTCTTTATTGAGAGTTCTATTTTCCGATACAAAGCAGTACAATATCATCGAAGGCTAGGTTTCTTTCTGATCTCCTTTAAGAAGAAGCGAATACGAAAAGCAAACGAAATGGAGGCAAGGTCTTGTACTTTCACTTCTTCTCCTTGCTTTTTCCCTGGGAGAAAAGATTCAAAATGTCATCATGAAGCTATAGAGTTTGCTTGCAGTACATGTTTATTCTGTGTTTCTTGCCCACTTTCTATTGTTTGGTGTTGCGTCATAATGCCTTGCAAGATTGGATGCAAAGCTGCTGGGCAAGCAAGGAAGCGGTTTACCTGTTGTCGTCATTGTGGATCAGAGAAGAAGATCTACTCATCATTTTCGGACATAGATGATTCAGATTGTCGGCTAAGTCATCACAAACACTCTTCTGGGCCATCAAGTAGGATGTCACACAAGGGCAAGGCTAATGATTTGCAATCTAGAAGGTCTGAGAAAAACCTGAAATTCTTGTTTATGTTATCACGGCCATCTTGCTGATCTCTACTTCAAATTTAGTTGCTTTCTCACGAACTTTGATGGTTATTTTCTGCTTATTGAGTGCTAATATTGTTTAGAATCTGGTTCTGTCGAATGCTTTGCTTATTGATTGGCATCTTGTGGCTGATTTGTATGTCTTCTGAGGGATCGACATCGTATCTAGCAATTTTTTTAATGATCATCGCATTTTTTTTCCCTTTAATTTACTTCTTTCCTCTGATTTTTTCTTGGTACATTAAATATAATTTTTTTTTTATTTTTAATCTGGAACAAACTTAAAACTAATAGGATACTTTTAAATTTTCTTCAAGGAGAGAAAAAAAAACGAATTATTTATTTCAAAATAAATTGAATTATTCTCTTGGAAAATGGTGTAGCAAAGTTCATGTTTGCCCTATTATTACCTTTAATGATTTGGTTTTTATATATAAAAAAACCAACTTATAAATTTATTGACAAATTATGAACTTCAAGTAATAAATTGTGGTAAGAATCAATTCTCATGCCCTATTATTACCTATAATGATTTGTTTGTTCTGAAAGTTAAAAATCCTTTTGAATTGTCTATTATATAAACAATTTTGAAAATTATATTAATATTCCTTTCATTTAAAAATAAATTATTTTTCATTTTACAAAAATATCTATCTATATTTTTAAAAGACAACTCTATTTTGAAACATGTTTTTTAATAGACATTATTTTTCATTCATCCTAACAATCACTTACATAAATAGAAATTATTTGATTAAAATAAATTACAAAGTAGACATATGAAAAGAAAAGACAAAGAGAATGAAATTTCTAAGTATTGGGTGATGTAACCTTTGATTTTGAATATCCTTTAGTAAAAACTATCAAGTTCACTTCACTTAAAAGGAAACATGATTCAATAAAGTATTTAGCTTTTTATGTGTATATGGAAAATAATGATCACACAATTTCTTTTTATATTATTTTAGTTCTCATGACTATTTTAACCTCAAACACAACTTGAATTCTATAAATATTTTGGAGAATTTAAATTGTTTTTTAAAATTTTTATAGAAGTGACCTCATTTGACACTTATTTAAGTGATTTCTTATTAATAATGTGCTGCAATACTCCATTTAAATTTCTCAAAATATAAAAATAATTAAAAGCTTAACTTATTTTAGTTTTAATCACATGAATATGTAAGAGTGTTACAATTAAATTGATATATAATTTGGTTATTTCTTTAAACCTAGATCTTATAATCTCTAGTAATCTTGGTTGAGTTGGCAACATGGTAATTCTTTAAATATGAGCTTCGTCCCCTTAATGATTTATGAACTCGCTCTCTTATTAAATTTTTTGTAAGCAAATCCCACTATTATCTTGGTTGAGTTGGCAACATGGTAATTTTTTAAATATGAGCTTCGTCCCTTAATGATTTATGAACTTGCTCTCTTATTAAATCTTTTATAAGCGAATCCCACTACTAAAAAATTGATAAATATCAACAAAATATTTCATCGATATTTATACTTGACATTCATCAACATTTTAATTACCAATGATATTGCTGTTGGATTCTTGTAGTTGTTAGCTTATTATTGGGGATTTAATGTCTGTTGTTGAATTAAAATGCTAATAAGATATTCACACAATTTTTTTTTTTTATTATCGACCAACGTTTCTTGGCAAATCTAACAATTAAAATGCTAATAAGATATTCACACAAATTTTTTTATTATCGACCAACGTTCCTTGGCAAATCTAATAGTATAATAATTATCAATTAAATATTTATTGATCTTTTTCTATTTTTTTGTCAACAATTCCATTGGAAATTAAATGTGAAACATATTTCATTGCTATTTCCATAAAAAATATCCAACATAAATGTTCTTTCACTATTTTCATTGGACATTACAAACAAAATATTTTTTGTCGATAATTCTATTGCTATTTTTCAATATTTTAGTAGTGTCCACAATATTATTATTTGACTTTACATAGTTAATATAGATAATCTCATTTAAGAGCAATTGTCATAAGTTATGAATGTGTCAAGATTTACCATTGTATATATAATTTCATGCTTTATCAATAGCAAATTACCTATCACAATGTGTGTGTGTGTATAACACAAGTTTTGGCTAACTAGGAATATCCTTTAAAATGTTGCAAAGCCACTTTGATTTTTCTCTAACTTTGTTTAAAGTTATAAACTCAAACTCTAGTGGAACCAGTAACACGACCAAAAGATTAATGTCTTCTCTCAAGTGCAGGAGTGTCGAAATAATAAATAACCCGGCAAGACTAAAGTCGAACTACAGAAAAGTTAATTGTATAAATTATAAACAAGAATAATAATAACAATATTAGTAGTAATAATAATAATAATAGTA
>NW_011500330.1:47326-58219 GCF_000495115.2 Populus euphratica
GAAGAACATAAATAAGATAAAACTTAACTAAGTAAAGGAAATGAATTGAAATGCATAAACAAGACATTAATGAAAGCAAAACTTAAAGCATTAAAAAAATACAAAGAGAGAAAGCAAGAGCATGATCTTGATTTGGAAATCAAGATGCTTAAATGCATGGCAACTGCCTCCTTTTATAGGCCAAAATTAAGAACTATTGATTTGATGACTAATTGTTGAATGAGTGACCAACTTTTGACTTGGTGACAATTCTTATCTTCTTGTCTGTCCAAAATGTCATTGATAACCTTAAAATTTAAACCAGACCTTCATATGAAAGTTGAGAAATTGTCTCAGCTTTCTAAAAAAAAAAATTGAGGTCATTTGGATTGTTAGAATTCTAGATATAGGCTAAATACTGAAAAGTATCTGGGCTGTAGGCAAATTTGAGATATAGGCTAAATACTGAAAAGTATCTAGGCTATAGGACAAATTTGAATTTCTTTATTATTACTATAATTTGGACTTAAAAATAACCCTTTTAAATCTTGAACTTCTATGAAAGTTGTAGGCCTATATCTTACCTTTTTGTTCATATAAAGTAGACTTAAATTCGAGATCTACAACTGCAGATATGACCCAATTACCAAATAGTATTCCAGTTTGGACTGCACCAACATCTCTTTTGTAAGTTTGGCCATCTCTTTGTCTTTTCAATTTCAATACTTTAACTTATCAATTAATCTTTTTATTTATATGATAGATCTGTATTTAAAATGAACATTTACCACAAATTAAATATGTCTTATATATCTTATATTTAGATATGTTATTATAAAACATATTTTAGTTAATGAGTTATTAATACTTAAAGTACAGAATGACAACATAAAATTTTGATAAAAATATATTTTTAAATACTAATCAACTAACTATATATAGTTCTATTCCAACTTGTATTTTAATGTATTTATAGAATCATCTTTTACTATTCTATAAATCACATAGTGTTTTTTCTAATTTTTTATATGATATTTTATTCGTAATATAATTTTGTAATTAAATAGCCCCCTCCTCACAACGTACTCAAGACAAAATTTGTTAAAAGATGAATCAATTCTCGTCACCTGAATACACACAAATCAAATATAAAAGAAAATTAACTTATAGATTTGTTGAGAGATTATAAACTTGAAGTTATAGATTAAGGCAATGATCAATCCTTTAGTCTCAAAACAATTTAGAAAAAATTATATCCAATCTTATATAATATGATTTTTTGTTCGTGTTGCTTCTATATTTTAAAAAATTACATTTTATATTCTTAATCAATTTAAAATTTAAAGCTTCTATATTTTAAAAAATTACATTTTACATTCTTAATCAATTTAAAATTTAAAATAATATAAAAAGATAAATTTATTTTCATATATAATACAACATAAATATATAGATGCCATGTCAATTTTATTTTTCTGTCTTTTCCCATTTTTCTCTCCCTTCTCAATTAGAGTTCTATAACCAATGAAAATGATTTTGGGTTTCTTTTGGTCTTAAAAAAATCCCATGACAACACGTAATTTTCATTGAAACAGCCAAACCTACCAAGAAAATCACACTCAAAACCTTCAGACGACCAGATCTTTGAAGTAGAAGAATATGTAGACATGGAATTTGCGACGGTGAAATCGTTCTTTGAAGACTAACCATCATCAACCGCCATTGTTCCCTTCTCTAATGTGTCAGCCAAGCCATTGTCCCAAGTTATCGAGTTATGCAATGAACAAACCAAGTTTAAAGCAAACCCAGATGAAGCAGAGAAGAAAAGGCCCAACACAGAGTTTGTCAGAGAAAAGACTAACGAAGATTTATTTAGTGGAGATGATTCACGTGGCTAACTATTTAGAGATTTAAACATTTGTTTGATGTGCTTAACGAAGCTCTTGCTGAGAGGATTCCGAACAAGAGCGTTGAATATGTGAGAAACGTTTTTTCAAGAAGAGGTTGATCGTCATGAAGAACATGCCTGGGGTGAAGATGTTGATGCAGACTAACAAATCAAAAGCATTATAAAAGAAATTAGGGAGAATTTATGTTGTTTTTTTTATCGGATTTTTAAGATGAATAAATAAATATATTTTTCAGTTGATGTTTCAATTTTTTGTTGGGTTTGAGTATGGTAGAGAACGGTGGCTAGAATTATGTTTGGCAAAATAAAGAGAGTGATAATTTTATTCTTTTAACAACTCAAATATTTTTTTGTCATTAATTGAAATAAAATGGAAATTATATAAACTTTGTTGTTTTTTCTTATAGATATAAAGTATAATTTTTTAAAATATAAAGGCAAAATAAAAAAAATTAAAATTACAAGTTACTTAATTTGACGCGTAAAATAAAAGAGGTTTTAATAACTAAGAATTGACATGAATATTAAAAAAAATTATATTTGTTAACTAAGAATTGACATGAATATTAAAAACTTTTTATATTTATCTATTTATATATCTTATCCTATAAAAATATGTGTGATTACAAATATGATTACTTAACTATTTATTCATGCAAATTAATAAATACTATTATAAATAAGGTTGCTTTAAGTTTTTTTTAGTTTGGTCACCACTTTATTAGGAAATGTTTAAATTTTATATTTAAAGACATTATTATCTATTTCTTGTAATCTATTTCTTGTAATCATGCATAAAATTAATTTTTTCAAAATAAACAAAATAATTACAGCGAGATCAATGCAATGAAAGAGTTCTTTACATAAAAAAATATGACCAAACTTTTTTTATTGATTTCGAGAGAAAACCCAACACATTTTAGACATAATATTTCTTTAATCGCCTTAAAATACTTTACCTCTCACTTTATCGTTGATATTCTAGCAATCCTTCCACTTCCTCAGGTATTCTTTCCCTGTTTTGTTAACTTGCATTAAGAACCATTCTTGACTGTGGCTTGAACCATTCTTGACTGTGGCTTGATATTGTGGCGGGAAAGAAGAGGACTTGTGAAAAGATGGAATCCAACCTGTGACTTACACTTACTGTTGGGGGAGGAGTATGCTTTAAATCGTATGCTTAACGTTGATTGTCTTCCTAAAACTTGTATGATAAACGGTTCATTTAGACGATTTTATGTCATCTGATGCTCCCATCCTCACGTTTTAACATGGCATATATATAGATTTTGATTGGACTTGCTGCATTACAATTCTTGATTATTATCACTGGGAAAACTGATTTTTAACTCAAATTTGAAATTTTAATACAAAATATGGGGGAAAAGAATGAACCAAGAGCAATTTCTTGTTCACCCTAATATGTCCAAGCACCAATATTACTACGGTAGACAATGTGTTTAGAACTGTGATAGGAACCAAGAGCAATTTCTTGTTCACCCTACTATGTCCAAGCACCAATATTACTATGGCAGCCAATGTGTTTAGAACTGTGACAGTTATTATGGTTGTGGTTTGAAAAAAAATATTTTATAAAAAATATTTTTATTTCAAATTGGTTTGAAAAAATACATGTTTGGTTAAAACTGTGGTTGAAATTGAGGTTGAACAAAAAATAGTTTGATGTGTTTGGTTAATAATGTTTTTCAAATTAAGGTTATAAAATAACTAAAAAAGATATATATTAATATTGATAGTTTTTAATTGAAATATTGTACATTTAACTACTTTTAGTTCATCATGAAATAAACAATACTTTATATAATTTTTTTTAATTGTTCTATTAAATTATTTGTAATTCCATTACGTACAAAATCCATCCAACAAGAACTATAGTTTTCATGACTTCCTGAGCGTGTAACAATATCAGGTAAAATATCATTAAAAACAAAATTAGAATTGCGATCAAATTCTGCAAATACTATATCATCATGCGATCTCCTTCTAATATAATTATGTAGTGTCATTGAATAATTATAAACACTAGTTTTTTAAATAAAACACAATATCTAAGAATTTTTTTTGGATTTTTTATTTTACAGGGTCGGACCCAAACACCGGACATTTAAGTTTAGGCCAGACTTGGTTCGACCATGAATAGTGGAGCATGCAGAAGATGAAGATGAAGAAGAAGGAGAAGGGAAAGAGAAAGAGGAGTGGCTGGCGACTGAAACGATGGAGGCCGGTGGTGAGCTGTTGTCCACTATGCTATGTTTTTGGTCTTCTTCTTCGGACAATGGTGAATGCAACATACGAAGCAAAAGAAAAAGGGAAAGAGAAAGAGCAGTGGTTGGTGATGGAAACTGTGAAGGTTGGTCATGAGCTGCTCTCCACTCTTCACATTTCACGTGAACAGTGGAGAATGCAGAAGACTAAGGAGTAAACGAAGAGGAAAGAGAAAAGGAAGAGAAAGAGCAGTAGCTAATGTTGAAAATGATGAAGGTTGGTGGCGAATTGCTCTCCACTATTCACATTTCATATAAACAGTGGAGAATATAGAAAATAAAGGAGAAAACAAAGAAGAAGGAGAAGAAAAAGATAAAGGGGTAGGGGAAAAGTAGTGGCTGGTGGTGAGCTAAGAGAGCTGCTCTTCACTATACTTTGTTTATGTTCTAGCCGCCGCTGTCTTTTTTTTCGCTGTCATCTCTGTAAAATAATGTGTTTATAAACATAGTCGCAATAAACAAAAAACATAGCATTGCAAAAGATATGTAGTTTCTGCTTTAATAAAATTGAATTTTGAGCATAGATAATGATGGGGTTCATGCTTGAAAATTACAGTTCATTTTTTTTTATAATAATTCATGATACAAAATAAAATGTTTGCCAATTTTGAGAAAAACAATAATAAGTGATTAGAATTGGATATGGTTATGGATCCAAATGTTATAAATATCAATTTTTTGAAGGTGTAATTAAAAGGTTGTGTAGTAAGAATAACTGACCTTCCGTAAGGGACAAAAAGGAGAAATTCTAAACTTTAGTCGACTAGCCTAAGAAATTCACGTGAAGGGGAAAAAGTAGGAAAAATATACTGTCAAGAATGGGATTCGAACCCATGCCCTTTCGGACCAGTACCTGAAACTGGCGCCTTAGACCAACTCGGCCATCTTGACATTATTGTCAGTCATTGCAGTTTACTTATATATATATATAACTTTTTTCCCACTACCACGTAGACAATTTTGGCTGCTGGGTAAGGTTTTGATTGTTTAGAAGTGAAGTAGTGTTTGATTTTCGCTTCAAAATATATATATATTTTTTTAATTTTTAATATTGTTACATATAAACAATTTAAGATTATATAAAAAAATATTTTTAAATAAAATTTTTTTAAATTTACCCAGAAACGCCATACAAAAGAGGGTACAACTTTTACCTCTGAGCAGAAAAAATCAAAAGTACCAATTATTGATTAAAGCTACTATAAATGGACTTCAAAATTCTTTTCCATGATTGGTGGGATATATCCGTAACATCGCCATGACAACGAACAACTGTTGCTTTGAATTTCTGAACTATATAGCCCAGTCGATCAATTGACCACTACAGTGTACAAAAGCTGCAAGTTTTTCTAGGTATACTTGCAGTATGAGAAGACAGAAGTAAGAACTGTTATCCACCACAGGCTGCACCAAATCCAACAGCACACCCACCACCATAAATGGCTGAATCAGCTTCAGATGATTTGTTCTTTGATACACCATCTGCAAAAGAGAAGACTATGGCTAAAAGTAGACAAAGGGTTAGCAAAACTGCTCGCAAGAGCACTACTAGCTAGGCATGAACCATCAATTCCACCACTTCCATCCTCTGTGAGCACTTCTGTCAAAGGCCTCGCCGTCGATCTCTCAATTCCTAGCTATATGGGGTATGTCTTTTGGAGTGGGAAGTGGGAACCAAGCACAGCTCCAAGAGGAATACTTTGTGTTGCACATGCTCCCACTCTTTGTTCTCATTAAGATCGATGATTTTGCTGAAGAACTATAACATCACAGCCAATTTGCCACATAATTTGTGACAGCTAAATCCTGATCGTGCAGTCATAGTGAGGTCTGTTGCCTCCACTTGCCCTCCTTCAAATTGGGCATCGACTGTCACTAGCTGCTCTTAATAATTTTATTTTCTAGTGATGTTGACTTGGGAAGGCTGCAACTACTGGCCTAAGTAGTGGAAACCCTATTCATATCTTGTTTATTACTATTTAAATTATTTATTAAACAATACTTTGGAGTATTATAGAGCTTGTAGAAGCCGATTAGGATTTGGGGATGATGGGTTAAGTTCCTTCATCATTGGAAAACTCCAAAAAACTGTTGGATCTTTACAAATATTAGTTGGTTCTCAAGCATTAATTAATTTTGGATAATTTCCTAGCTACTATTATGTTGATTAATGCATTTTTCAAGCATTAGCATGCATCTTGTTAATTAGTTGGCATTTTTGATCTCAAACGTTTTTGTTTTAGCATTTTGATGCATACCTTGTGTCCCTTTTGAATGAAAATATCCTGAAAAATCCAAGAAAAAATCAGAAAACATAAAAACACGGAAAAAAAATAGAAAACCAAGAAAAACAAATTATATTCCTAAAACCAAGCCTTGTAAATAGAAATATGCTCATGCCAATGAAATAGGTTAGTTTTGCAGGATGATTTTCTAAGTTTTTCAATCTGCTGGTTTTTCAAGTTTTTGTCAAGTTCTTCAAATAATTTTTTTAATTTTTATTATTTTAAAAATTAATTTTTTTTTGGTCTAGCAATCTTTTTCACAAGAGCAATAAAATTTACTTCTGGAGAAAAAAAAACGAATATACAAATACTTATGAGAATGAACAATTAAAAGAAAAAAAGAGAAATCCCAACTTTTTATTGCTGTTCATATTTACATTACACAAGGAACCAACTTTGCAAATCTATGATAACAAACTTCCACAAGCATACATATAAATTAAACTAAGCACCTTTTTATTTACAAATTTTCATCTTCGGTGGAAAGAAATAGCATTTCATCTGGTTTTCTTCTCTTTCACAGGCCCTCTTGGTATCTTGTTAAGAACATTGGAATCAAACCTCTTAAACATTTTCTTAGCTCGTCGAATCAGTTTCCCAGCATACTTGTCAACCTCATCCTCAAATTTATTATAGAGAAATGGCAGAGTTTGCAAGCAAACAAAACCTTGACACACAAGAAATCAACTCGTTAGTCCTACAATATGCATGGATATGGGGCAAGTATATGTTTGATTAAGAAGGCAGTTGCCAGAAATTTCTTACTCACATAGATACAGGAAATTCAAGAAGGTGAAATAGTTTCCAATCACAGATAATATATAGAGAAAGAATATTGTCTGATAACAAATACACGAGAGAACAAAAAAAACAAAGATTAATGTTAGTCATGTGCCAGTAATTGATCAAGAATTTGTTTCAAATTAGAATGATTGTTGTTAATGAATGGCAAGTATACCATGAAGAAGAGTGCTGGTTCTTTTCCACGTGCGATGTCCATGAACTTTGACAAGGCCTGATTGGATCTTCCATGGAGGGTGGAAGCGAATTCCTGGAATGTAGATTTGTCTAAAATACTTGTTGGGAGTTCGGGATGATTCCTGAAAAATAGTTTATGATTCAATCCAATTAATGCAGTGGCTAGGAATTAAGTAAGAACACATAAAGATATTATTGACTGGGATTTAGGACTGCAACTTTGTGATCAAGAAAATAGTATAATTCTGCTGGTAAATATAAGCAAAATCATATATGTGGGCGATTAATTATTTACCAATTGAAGAAATCTGCGATGGTAAACCATATGAATACAATGAGCATTGCAGCGATGGAGATGTGACTGAAGAGAGTCACAAGATTGTACTCCGCAACCTCGAAAAGAAGCCACAATACAGTCATTCCAACAGAAAGTGCCGCTGATACTTTTTTGTTTTCCCACAATAATACATCAGCAACTGCAAATTCCAAGAGCAAAGTTTAAGAAACATGATATAAATGCCGATTTTGCAATGAAACAATGAAGCTGAGAATATAATCTAACATGAGTACGTTTGTCTCACTACGTACTATAGCTAGATTGGACACATAAAAACATGCTGTACCTTGTCCTCCTCCTAGAACAGAACGTATCGGTCTTTGCCTCCCAAAAAGCTTTGTCCGCGGCGTTGTTTCATTTTCCGAATCCGATGAATAAATAATCGGCATGATTACGATCCTCAGGACTGAATATAAGAACTCCTCTTTTTGTTTCTATAAAGAGGTAAGATGATTAATGAATTTGTGCTGGTAAGATTTGCACCGGCTGCTTATATATAGATGCGCATGCATGATCGAAAGGGTTCTAAGCTTTGTGGTAAAGTAAGGTATGGACGTAAACAAGCAAGGCATGGCTTGGGGCTTGGCCTTGAAGGTTGCTTTGCATGGCCGCTACTGCTATATATTAACAAGAAAAGTGTTTTTGTTTTTAATCTTATCATGTTATTTGATTCTGCTTTACCTTACAAAGAAGAATACCAGTTCCTGGCTGCGAGGGCATTCAACTACGAGCCACATCATTTTCTACCCAAATTTCAAGAACTGATAAGCATCTGCCACCCATATTCTGCATTCATGATGGAACTCAAAATAGACCGCAGATGTACACACATCTGGAAGATGCTACTTAATAAAATAATATAAATTATATTTTTATATTTAATTTAATATTTTAAATTATTAAATTAAAATAATTTTTTGATAGAATATTAAAATTTTAATAATTAAGTGGTCAAAAATTTAAATTTTATTATTTTTATTTATTTAATAAAAAATAAATATAAAATAATATAAATCTGTATAAGTTTTAAGTTAAAAAAAATTTAATTTAAAGAGATATATTAAAAAATAATATAAATTATATATTAAAATTTAATTTAATAAATTAAATTATTAGATAAAAATGATTTTTTAACAAGTTTATATCTATTATTATTATTTAGTAACAAAGTTTCAATCATCCATAATATCTTCTAGACATAGTGATTTGATTATTGATTGTTGATAAAATAAGTTTATAATTTATTAAATTTAGAAAGTTAATTTATGAATTATAAATTAGAAAGATTAAAGTGAAATACTTACTTAACTACGAAGACTTAAAAAGAATTTTATCCAACAGGAAATGAAAACAAACAGTTGAAACAAAAACACATGAAGAAACAACAAAATAAAATAAAAATTATCTTGAATTAAAAACACTTTAAAGTTACAATAAATTTCATCCTCCCTCTTCGATTTCATATTCCAATTAAAAGTTTAATTTTTAAAATTTATTAAAATAATATTTTTTAATTTATTTTTAATATAAATCCATTAAAACAATTTAAAATACTAAAAATAAAAATCAACCTTATTAAAAAAAAACACTTCAATAATAATAATAATAAAAAAAAAAAACCAACCACGCTAAAACCCCAAATCAGTACTAAATGCTTTCAATGGGGTCTCTCTCTATCTCTCCCTTAGAACCCCTCCAAAACCCTCGAAACCTCCAGATCCCATTTGCAAGATTTATGCAACAAAAGCAATGGCTGGATCAAAACCCACAAAAGTTTCAAGCTTTCATTTTAGGGACCTGACGGAGAGTTTTGCCATGGATGTTAAGAGGGCAGAGAATAGACCATTGATTGCACCTTTTTACAATAGCCTAGGCTATCAGCAGTAGCAGGTTTACCAGATCATATTGCAACGCTTCTTATGTGCGACTGTTCGATCCTCTACTACTTTTCACAAATGTTAAATATTTCCAGTTCAAGATAATACATAAAAATACTCATGAAGTTACACCAAAAACCTTAGCATCATTTCAGTCCCAAAAATTAACCAGATATTTGTATCTGAGCATCATCAAAGCATGTATACAAAAGATTTTATATATATATATATATAACACTGGCATCATAAAAATCAAATATAAGAAAATCATTAAACCAAATAGTCCACTTCCTAATTAAAAGACTCAATAAAACAAGCAATCACCAAATTAACAAAACCATAAATAACCAATAACAAAAACCACAAGTAATTCAAATCCCGAATACCAAAAAAAACAACAACTGAAACCCTCAATTCTACACACCGAAGCAAACTCGTGTCCGGGAAGAATGTCCAAAACCAAGCCCAGAGTCATCGATGGACTGTCCTTCAGCAAACTCGTGTCCGGGAAGAATATCGGTGCCTCACCCCACCCCACACAACCATCGCTCAAATCAATCCTAATTGCCACATTTTCTACTTTATCAAGCCTCGATGAGGCTATTGTAGAGGTTCTTCAAGCTATTTGTGCGGTTCATCGTAAGTTTTTGAAAAATTGCACAGTAATTACTCAGTGATGTTGGCTTCATCTTATCAACTGACTTGATATGAAGAGGGGATTCATGGATTGTATCTGAATCCCTCTCTAACACCCCCAACCCACCGCTCTTTCCAATAAAATTGCATTCAATTTCAAGAATTTAGGCTTTTCTGATTACTGAAACTAATTTAAATTGACTTGTTTCTCTCAGAAATGGGTGTAATTCCAAATTTTTTTGTTGAATAACCAGTTCATAGAGATGATTGGGAAGGACATGATCATGTTACCCATATTGTGAAAGGCAAATATGGGGTATCTGTTGCAGCAGATGAGAGTTGTTATAGTTGTTTAGTTGATGCGAAGAGAATAATAACAGGAAATCTTGCAGATTTCATTAACATTAAGCTTGCCAAAGTTGGCATTGTTGGGGGACTTGAAATTATTGAGGAGGCAAGGACATCAGGATTGGATCCGATGATTGGTGGAATGGTTGAGACCAGACTAGCCATGGGCTTTACTGGTCATCTTGCTGCTGGATTTGGCTGTTTCAAGTAAGAATTGTGATTTTATGGTCCTTTGTTGAAAAAATTTACATAATTAGTT
>NW_011500330.1:62038-110171 GCF_000495115.2 Populus euphratica
TTATTTATTATTCATCAAGTAAGAAAAATATCCAAAAAATACTTATCCATTTGGGTTGAATTGGTATCCATTGAATTTAGATTAAATTGTCACTCCTAATTATCAAGATGGATTGAATTGTCCCATTTTGCAAAGAAGAGGGACTATTTTAGCATGTTTGTAATGAAATATATTTTCTAAAGTTATTTTTTCACTAGTATAATATAATAATTTACTAAAATTGAGTATGAATTACATTTTGAGCTAATTTAATTATTGAAATTCACATGTGAAAATAAAATTGTTAGTGTTGTGGCTATGATGATGATTTAAAAAAATAGAGAAAATAGTTTGATCATTTGTCTAGAAAAAGATAGAGTTTCTCTCTATTTGAAAAAGAATTAGATTTGATTTTCTAGTAAAACAAAATTATGTAAAGATTTGATATTACGTGCTAATAAAATTGGTGTATTATAATGGAACTCTTGAACAAAAATTAAAAAAAAAAAAAAGAATAGGTGATTTGTTAAACCTCTCCAATTCTTTAATTATTTTATTTATATTATTAATTGCTTGTACGCTTGCTTGAGTGTTTTAGGTAAAATAATTTTAATATATATCTTTACCTTACATACATATTCACCTCCTTTTAAATTCACCTAGAATATCCCTCTCGGGTCTCATGAAAGCAGCATGGATAGTGAAAGTAGGTGGCAAAATGCGCACATTGAATGTTGTTTTTGGAAGGAATCAAGCTAGACAAGCTTTTTGAAGGAATCCATGCATATACACAAGAGGCATGCTCTAAAAAGAAAAGAAAAGGGCATGAGCACGAAGCAACTTTCTGCTGTGGTACCACCAAAAAAAAAAAAAAAGGGAAACTTTATGCTATACCAAGCATACATAATGAAGTGTGATGACAAGAATCACAATGATTGCTAGAGATAAGAACAATGGTTACTTAGACATGGAATTCTAAAATCCAAGTCAAATAAATGATGAGAGCATGTGGCAGCGCAAGGAGAAATGTGAAGAGGGTCAAAAATTCTCGATCATCGCAAGAGAAGAAAATGATGAATTACACTTGCAATATGTGAAATGAAGCTGAGGATATCTTTAACTACTAGCAAGGACATGCTGAGCTAAGTGCCTAAGTGCCATGACTTGAACACCAAAAACCACCGAAAGCCGAAAGGCATAATTAAATGATTAGATCTTAAATTGATAGGCCCTCCACAATCACGCCCAAATGATTAGATTTTCTCGGCATCGATGCGCAACCCATCTCAGATCACATTAACAAGTGGAGAACTCATGCCATCCTCTCCTGCATCTTCTTTAAATGCATAGAAGGCAGCCATGTTTGTAGTGTTTGTGTTCCATGAATGAATCCCTCCATGTTTTTGAGAATCAGATAGATGCACCGCCGCCGATCAGCATGCCCATGCGTGTGATCTCATGCAAAAAAACCTCCTTTCACAGGGTCATTCTTTCTTGTCCTTGATGTAAATGGAGGAAACCCATTAATGTATTGCAGACAACATAATAAGCACAGGAAATGACATTTGTAAAAGTCTTTGGTTTAAGCGGCTGATCCATTGGTGTTCATGATTCTCTTGCTGAGAAGATATTGAACTTTGAAGTACATGAACTTTATTACCACGTGAATTTTGAAGTAATCTAGACCTCCATCTATATATGTGAACTTTGAAGCAATCCAGCTAATAAATGAATTAATTTAGTCTTCGTTTGGTATTGTTTCTGCCAATGCATTTTGGTCTAAAAATCAAAAGCAAAAGCAATACCAAGGAGGTAATTAGTCTAATAATAACATTTCTATTCTCAATAACGGAAAAGAAAGTAGGGTCCAAGAGTATTTGGTATTGTCGGTGTTTGATTAATATATCTTGTAATCTATTAGTAATTAGTTTGTAGTCAATTAATTGGTTAAAGATGATATTATTATATTCATGTAAATATATATTTAATATTAATAAAGATTTAATTTATATTTAATATTTATATAATATTTGATTTATGAATCTAGAATATATATAAAGTTTTTAGGAGAAAAATATTTTAAAAAAATTATAAAGTTTTTATAATTATGAGATTCCTAACATATAAAAATAATGTTCTTAAAATATTTTTATTTAATGCTCTCTTAAATACAGATATTTATTAGAGTTATAGAAACTAATACTTACTATGTATTTTTCCCTTATGAAAAAAAAAAACAATTGTTCTTATAAGTTGAGGTATAAAGGATATCTAGAACTAATATATATATATATATATATATATATATATATATGTACAATAAACTTACCCGCATGAGAATTTTATATGAAGATATTATTTGTGTTTATGAAAAAATTTACGTGATAGTTGTATAAAAGATTTTTAAATTTGAAAACACTAAATTATCTTATATAGAAAGTGATATGTTTTAATTATGTTACACGATATCTTAATAAAGGTGAGAAATGAACATACATTAGATATAATATAACTTATATGAAGATATTTGAGTGATTAAGCGAGAATTTATCACTCTAGGTGAATTAAGAAAAATGTTCCACGTGTTATCAAACAATATTGACTATTAAATCCTTACGTGAGGTGGAATGAGATTTAAAAAGAGTTTAAAATTTTATTTAAATGATCAATGACTATAATACTATGACCAAATATAATTTGACATGGCAAACGCACTCCATACTAAAATATCTAAATTAAAATATTATTGACGAAGAGATAATAATTACACTTAAAAACCAGTTATTTATCAAATATATATTAAGTCAAACCATTTATGACTTTTCTAATATTTGAGAGATCATGACACGTTGCTAGATGGTGCACTTAATTTTTAAATATAAATTAATTAATTATTGAATTGATACTAAATTAAATTGTTTGATTTATTTAATTCTATTTATTTAGAATTATAATTTATATTTGAGCCAACAACATATTAGGAATCTAATGGATCACACACATTAAGAACTATTAATCAGAAATTAAACATGGATAATTAATCAAGTGTGACTTGATTGGAAAATAATTTTAGAAATTAAGCACTAAAATGTTTTTAATTTAGAGATTATAATTTTAGTTCTAGAATAATTAAGTAAGGATTTGATTGATTAAATTTCTAAACTTTTCCTTAAATAATATATAATTATTATTTAAGGTGAAAATAAATATTATGCTATTTATAGAGTTTTTAGGATTCCTTATAAATATAAAGCTTTGCTTTAGCACAATAAAATAAAATAAAATATATGAGTCATATAATAGAGAGTTGGCATTCTAGATATAGCAACCCATCTCTTCTAAATAAAAACCATATCTTCTAAATAGGAATTTAAATTTTTTTTTATTAGTGATTCATGTGAATTATGTTAGTGACTGATAATTTAATAATTTATAATTTGCAAAAACTTATTTTTTAAAAAATTATTCAAAGTCAAAAAAATTTATATCTTTAAATAATAAATTTTTAAATAATTTTAAATTTATCTAATAAAATCCTAGAAATTATCAAGTAATTTTATTTTATTTTTTACATTGTCTGCATGATATCTAAGAAACCAACAATCGGTGTATAAATTCTCCTTCGTTTTGAGATCACGTCTACAGAGAAACTAGGAATTTGAACGGTGTTTATCAATTTAGAATCCTTATTGATAAATCCTGCATCGGTGCCCCACCACAAAGACCAACATTATGATAAATTACTAATCTTTTATTAGAAAACATGCTCTGTCTCTAATTATTGGAAAAAAAAAACATTATGATGAAATACTCAATGATTTAAAACACAGAAATTGACAACAAGTGCGACGAAAGGCATCTTGGATACCCAATTCAAATGTTCACAATGGAAGTACAGAGAAATGGGAAAGTTTTGACAGACAAATCCTTCTTTCTTTTCTGCCATTAATGCTTTTTCTTGAAATGACAGGACGTGTTTTCTTCATTAATTATTTCATATAAATCTAGCCACAAGGACATCATGAATTCCTGTTTCAAAAGGGATGCTTGATCGATAGATAGATATGAAAAAAGAAAAAAAAAACTTGTTTTTCCTTCATCCAAAGAAAATTCCTGTCCCAAGATTCAACAATATGGAGCCAGCTGCAAACTTTTTTGTTTTTTCCTTCTTTAATCTACTTAGTTTTAACCATGGAATCAATGCATCTGGTGTATAGCAGCTTATAAGGGATACTGTATTGTATTGGATCTATCCCACTTTCTTGTTCTTGTTTTCTTTCTAAATAATCCCGAGGCTACCTAATATTACATGCCATTCACCAAGGCGCAAAGAAATGTTCTTCATCGTCGGCTCTAATGGAAAGAAAAACTAAAAATAGTGGTAAATGAGGAGGTTGACCTTCCACGAATATCCAAGCATTTCTATGTCTAATTCGTAACTACAGAGGTGGCGAACTGCAAAATTAACAAAAGCTAGATTAACCAGGCAATTCACTGTTGCATCGTCTGCTGCTTCATATTCAATTGTGCAAAAATTTTTCTTGAGCTTTTTTACTTAGCATGATACTTCTTCGTTTATTCAATTTTGCGCGCTATTGTTTTAGGTTTTTCAGTGTTTCAAGAGATTGAAAATCAGGAGACTATAATTGATAAATAGAACAAAAATCAGGATTTATAAGAAGCAAAAAAAAAAAAAAAAACTATGAAATTCTATTCAAGAGGGATTAGAGAGAACAGAAAAAAACAAAGAAAACTAGTTATTAACGCTATCTCGAGGATCAAACGCTGGCATGCACTGCCTGTAATAAAAGAGAATATCGAGACATTCTTGGGCACACCAAGAATGCCAAGTTCTAGTGGCTGAAGGACTCCACATGCATCACTAGAACACGATAGATCCTCTCAAATACTAGGCATGTTCAACAAGCTCCAACTATTTTTCTTCATCTTTTAATAAGTTTGGTCCACAATTGTATAATAGTCTTTCAAATAAGTTCAAAATCACACAAGTTTCTAATTATCTAATAACTTTTCAACTTAGAATCATATCCAATCCAGTTCAAACTCAAACCCAATCCAGGCCAACATGTAGGGGAAAGAAAAACAAGATTTGAAAAGAAAAACAAGAATTGACCCCGATACTAATATATTTTGATTGTGATTATTATCTAGGTGTTGATTTTAACTTTTAAGTTGAGTTGATTTGAATATGAATGATTTGCTTGGTGGACACTTCAAAATTAAAACAAGAAACTGAACTTTTTTTTAGAAAAAATACATTCATATTAACCGGGTTGCTTTTAATCTCATCAAAATCAAATCAATTAGATGAACTTCCATACAATTTACAATCAAGTCGAATGGTTCCAAAGCAAAGACTAATGACACGAAGAAGAGTCCCCCACGACTTGCTCAACTTTCTTACAAGAAAACAATGTGCTTTTAAGATTTTTGGCAGATAAATTTATATGTACTCATCTTGACCGAGACTGCGACTAATGTTTACTAAAAAACAGTTACAGGAAAAGACGTTACCAACATCTCAAATCCATACAACAGAGCTATTACTGTTGTAAATTAGAATGGGGATTTATTGAAGGAATTGTAGGCAGATGACAATTGTCATGGTGGACCCTTAACTTGACCTTTCTTCTCTTCATATAGTTCAAGAGGCAGGTAGCAAAATATCTCTTGTACTCCATTGCTGATTCATTTTAAGCTTCCACTTTCACCATATATATATATATATATATATGCAGGGTATCTTAGGATAACTTGCATTTACCCAATTAATTCTCTATATCCCAAAAAAAATTAACTCTTTTTTTAATCATGAATATTCAAATCAATTTACACGCACCTGGGATCCTAAAATTAATAACTAGTAAGTTTAGTAACATTCACACTGGTCTGGAAAACCCGAGCAAAGTTAAAAAATCCAGGATTCCAAAAATAAAACTTATGGCATGCTGTCCATGGCCATTAGTGCTGCACAGATATTCAAACTAGAGAACACAGATCCCTCTTGGCCCCACCTCTTCACCAACTCAGCTCTCCTCTCACATTTGTTACTCTATAAATTGAGAGTGTGCCCAAGCGTAATACACTGCCAACCCCACAACTCTCTCCCATTCAGTCACTCACACACACATACGAAGTTTTCGGATTTGAGCATACTTTTTTAGGTTCAAGTGAAAATGAAGACATCCTACATGGTAGCTTACACTCTATTGGTGCTTCTTCTGGCTCAAGAACATGTCAAAGTGTCTGCTGTGACGTGCAGCCCAGCACAGCTGAGCTCATGTGTGAGTGCAATCACATCTTCCACCCCACCATCTAAACTATGCTGCAGCAAGATCAAGGAACAGAAGCCCTGCCTTTGCCAGTACCTCAAGAACCCGAACCTTCAGAAGTTTATCAACACACCAAATGCCAGGAAAGTTGCTAGCACCTGTGGAACTCCCTTCCCCAAATGCTAGATGATCTGGTAGAACCTTAATTATATGATATAGAGTTTCGCCTCTCAGTTCTTCTGTATCCTGAATGAATCATGCGGGTTACTGCATGATAGAAGGGTGGCGGAGATTATGAGAGTCAGTGCTTTGTCTTAAAACCTGGTGTGGTATAATATTGTGTATGCTACTAGTAGTGGAGCACTAGTTAATGGAAATAATGTTGGGGTCATGGTCTCATTTCATCAATTTCTGTCTCTGGTGTGGTTTATTGTATACTAGTTCGAGATTTGGAAGGCATTTGCTGCAATATTTTGAAATTTGGAATCTATGATGGATCATTAGTTCATCACATCATGTCCAAAGACTACCGACTCTCTCTCTCTCTCTGAACACAAGCACACACGCATATTCACAGAAATTTTTTGTAAATGGCAATTCCAACACTCACACTTGGGATAGAACTTGGGAGAAATTAAGGGGAGCTACTTCAGCTGAGTAATCCAAGACAAGCTGACCAAGGCCTCCCAAATTCACAAACAACGAAGGTACCGCTCTTTCTTCTCTCCCTTGAATGCTCTTACAATTCAAGGGAAGTAAGCGAGATAATAAAATCTTTCAAATTAAACTGGAATTAAATTACCAAATGATATATGGTTTCAAAATGTAAACCGGGTGTTCGAAGATTCAGTTTCGAGTCTTCAGAAAAGTGTAGCAAAAACCAAGTTTTAAGGAGCAGCTAGATTATATAATCTGGTTCTGGCTTTAGTTACAGCTGAAACCCAGAGTAGTAATACTCAGTTCTCAAACATAGCTAAAGTGGAAAAAGGAGTAATTTTTGTATTGGGTAGGAGTCGAAAGTGGAGGTGACATCAACACCAAGTAGAGAACAACACTAAACGAATTGATGATTCCTTTTTATTGAAATATGAAGATGAAATAACTATCCCAAACCATCATCATCCACAGTGCGCTCAATTGATCACACCATAATAAAAAAGAATCTTGAATGCTTGGAGAGAAACTCCAAAATTCCTTTACAGTGTACAGAAAGGGATCTTGCAAACAAAGAGAAGTGTTTCTCACAAATGTAGAAAGTTTGAAATTGGGTTCCAGCCCATAATCCATGGTCTCTTATCTGTTGGCAGTGCAAAATTGAGTTCGAACATCTCCTTTGACATGTTTCCTCCTTCACAGAACCCTACAAGTTTTGCCACTATATCAGCACTCTCCTGTATATGATTGGCATCATGAGGATCTGTCCACAGTTTGTTAACAAACTGCAGCCTTCTCTGCTTCCCATCAAGTGGGACATTCCATTTGATGTATAATGCATCTCTCTCTTCCATCGTCAGACGTGATGCCAACCTTTTTGCAAGGAACTCCTTTTCACGTTTCAATGCTCTAATACTGCAAGCCAATATGAGACAAGAATTTTAAATATTCAGTCACTTTGAAGATAAGGAAATGAGGGGAAATGCCTGTTCTAATAAACTCGGCAAGAGCAAGAGAGATAGAAAGAACCTTGATGACAGTGATATTGTAGACTCATCTCCAAAATGAGCTGGGCTTGCATTGCCAAGTTCTGCCAAATGCTTCTGCAACCAAGTCAAGCGTCTTAGCTCCACCTCCATGTATATTTGATCAGCAGGGTCACCACTGAATAACAAATAAAACTGTGTCCTATGGATGATGGACACATAGCACACATCCCACAACTCAATGATCAGCTGTCTTTGCTCCCTAAAAGTTACATGCCACGAAACTTGGGGCTCCTCTTGCTCATTTATATTCTCCTCCTCCTCCTCTATATTATATCCAGCTGCTTCATTTGCTTCGAGCTCAAGCACCTAAAGGAATCATAAATATGGATGATTTGTGTTTCAATATATTGAAGGAAATCGGGAAAGAAGTGGCCGCAATATAATTTCAACGTATATGTAAATGAAAAGAATTGGTTGGTGCAGTGAAAATAAATTGGAAGCAGATGATAGAATAGGAATGTAACAACTGTTGTACCTGGCAAACAAGTAGCTGCTTTTGGTATTGCAATTTCGCCACACGTTCTTTAAGTTCAGTCACATAGGCTCTTATGTTTCTGACATTCTCCTCTGCTGCATTCTGAAACATCTTCTGCATTTTCTTCATGTTCACTGAACTTGAGCGCCGATAGCCAGGTGTCCCTTCTCTTGATGAGACATCCCCACCTTCTTCATTCTTTCTACGAGTCTCTTTCTCAGACTCTGGCAGGGTATCACTGATTACAATGTCATCATTGTACGGATCTCTATTCTCAATCTCTTTTTCCAAAATTTGCCGAGAAGTTGATAGAGGAGAGCAAGGAGACCTTATAAAATTCTGTCTGTTAGAGCCGTTACTTGAAGCCAAAGGAAGTATCTTTTTCTTCTTCTGTTGATTCTTAGCCTTGGGAGTTACTTCACAGTTTGATTGTGGATTATTGTTTGGGAGAGACATTACTAATTTGTCTATAGACTTCTGAACATTTTCGAGCTGCTCTTCAAGATCTGCTATAGTGCTGCCCTGTGAATGAAGCCTTGTTATTTCATCCTTGAGATTAGCACTGACACTCTTGTTAGGAGCTACGACACTTCCAGCTTCAATTTCTTTTGGAACTGGTTGGATAGTGCGCATTTCCCTGATTTCTGCTTGCAGTTTAGCAATTGTCTCAGCTGCATCTTGGTTACCCAGTCTATGACAAGCCACCTCCTTCTGGAGTACTTCCAGAGCTCGATTTGCTTCTTCTCCAAGTTGCTCCTGAAGGTGTTCAAGTTTGCGAATTTCATGCATCAACGTGAAAGGTGCAGCTGATGATTGCCTCATTGACTGCCTTAGCATCGTCTTCCTGGTTCTATCACAGCGGCTTGGCTCCTTGCTGTCGAGATTTGGCAAGGATGCATCAGAATAAGAGAGACACTTCTTCACCGATGGGCAGGGTGATTCCAATGTGCTAGAATCCTGTCTATCCTCTTGAAGTTTTCTGCGCAATTCATCCACCTCAAATTGTGCAAGATCTCTTTGGCGTTTCAGCTCCTCCATTTCCATCTCCATCTAGACACGTTGAGATAATAAGATACCAAGGCAATGGATTCATTTGCGTGGTTATAATTTTGAAGTCAAATGAAAGTTGTATGGAAGCTCACCTCCTGAATTTTCATGTCCTTTTCCCTTGAAGGGTCAGGAGTGCGCAGCTCTGCTTCAAGCCTGGCTACTTCCTTCTGCAGATGTTTCACAAGCTGCTTATCTGAAACTACCTAATATAGTTTTACATTAAAAAAAAAGAAAAAAAGGTATCAGTATTTTCATGCTTTGTCATTTGAACTGAGAAGCAAATTCAATTAAACAGGTTGAGAAACAAAAGATCAATACCATGTTAACGTGGGCATTGTTAGTGACTTCCTTAGCTCGTGTGGCAAAGTAAAGGGTATTTCGGGATTGTTCAACATGGCTCAGAGCCGGGCTTAGAGTGCATATGATGGCAGTGCGTGCATTACCACCAAGTGAGTGCTGCAATATGCGAGTAAGCTTCGAGTCTCTGTATGGTATATGTCCACTTCGTTTTCCAACACTATATAGATAAAAACAAAAATACAGTTAACCAATTCAAAAATGGAAATCAGTTCTATATTTTTATGAGAATATGATAGACTTAAGGTACATCAAGTTTTAACAGATGACTTTAGAAAAATCTTGACGAATGTGAGTTCATGTACTGCTATAACTGAGAAAGCATGCTAAGAATAAGAATCTGACCTGAGCTTTCTAATCACAGTTGTCAGAGTCATCAAACTAAGATTAATATGACAACCTTCCCTGAGTCTGGCACCATCTGCATGTGTCTGTGAAGCTCTTTCACTTCCAGCTAGATCTACAAAATTCTGCGAGTCATTGTAATCCAAGAGTTAGAATACATACGAATTACTGCACTTTATATGGCGACTCATTGGGATGGAAAGATGGATGAGCGAAATATGGCAGGAGTTTCTGATTTTTACCAGGCTTGCAACGAAAGATCTCACACAATCTGAATTTTCTCGAAGTGTACTCTCTATTGACTAAATCCAATACCAAAAACAACTCCCATGTTAGCTTTCACAGAAAAACTGTTATAACTTGAAGAATCAATACATAATATGATTCATGAATCTTACCAGCCTTATAATTTGGTGTGACCGTGAACTAGTATCATTAAGGGCAGTTTCCCCAACTTGCCTTTGCGCTACAACACAAAAAGAAATGAGTTAATCAACTGCCAATCAGCTATGTATTTGCAAAGGAAGAAGCTTCACCAAATTACCTTCACAAATACTGATTAAATGCCTTAAATGCTTATCATTACTTGCTGTTTCTTCTACCAACTTCTCAACCACAGTACCTTTCTGCAATTGGGAATCACAGGAAATACAGTAAATGAGAGAATCATTCAGAAAAGCATATGAAGTCATTTTTTACTGTAGAAAGAAAATCACAAATGCAATACCTCCGGGTCATCTAGAAGCTTGAGATTGCGACCAGATTCGGAATTTAATAGGTCCCTGACATTTTCATTATAGATTTCTAGTCCAGAAATCCTAATTGTAAAATCTCTTTCCGGAGTCTGCAGTTAATCCAAAAAAAACGACAAATTTGTAAGGAATATTTTTCTATAAACTCAATGAACTACGCCGGGAATCAGAATCCGACTTTGCATTTTCAAAATCTATCAATAAAATTAAAAAAGGAAAAGAAAGAAGAAGTGAACATGGTCAGATTTTGATAAAGCTTACATTGATTATATGCTTATATATGTCACTAACAGCTTTCTCAGTTATCCCTCTCATCGTGTATGTTTTCCCACTGCTAGTTTGCCCATATGCAAATATGGTTGCTGTAATGTAAATATGAAAGAATTATTAACTTAGTTCAGATGCACTACCAGAACACATAGCCAGATTTACCAATAAGGGAATAGATAATATCACCGTTTATGCCCGTCAAAGCAGACAAAGCAACATTTTTCACTCCATCTTCATACACAGCTTCAGTTATACTAGAGGGATCAAAAACTTTATCTGAAAGAAGAAAAACCTCAACAACTTAATTATGACATGAAATCACAACCAGCCATTATAATTCAAACAACAAAAGCACAAAAAAAGAAAGCTGCAATTAAATTACCAAACACGAAAGAAGCCGGTTGAGCTGCTCGTTCTTGAGAGGGTGGCTTAAAGACAATAGTATGGTCATCAACACAGTCCCAAGCAACTTGGTCTTTAGCTAACTGTTCCTTCTTGTTTAAAGGCCTTAATCTCACAGTAACTACAATCTTCTCTTCTTTTGCTTTAGCCCCTCCTGGGGTTGTTGCTGGTGTCCTATCAATCTTAGAAGCTGGTGTTCCTGGGGTTCTTATTGTCATCTCTTTTGTTGGGTCAAAACCTACTCTCTCTTTGGAATCCCACTCACAAGAGACCCAAAAATGGAAATCACCAGCGTCAGCTTCTCTCACTGGAGAGACTAACAAAGAGGGACCACTCTTTCTTGGATGCAAAAGTCGTTTATACAAATAAGTAGCTGCAAAATCCAATATGAAAACAAGATCAGAGGTTGCATGAAAAAGACTCATTTCTTCTCCTGGTCAATTTTTTTCAGAAAATCAATTTTCTCTAAAAATTAAACAGCAGAAATTGAAAGAGGAAACAAAAAGGTGTCAACTTTTTTCCATTAGCTGTTCACTTTCTGTTAGAAAAAAAAAGATCCAAATGGATTGATCAAATGAAATGAAATGCTTTGATTGCGCTGTCAAATCTTAAATTTTCGTAAATAAAACTAATAACATCCTTTCCAAATTTATGCATTATCCTGTAAATGAACACAGATCAATCACAAAAAGAGAAGGTAACTTGCTATTTTTAAAATGAGTTTTCGATAATCAATGTAAACTAAATCATACAAGGACAGTTAATCAAAACCCTCCAAATGGTAACTAATTTAAGCCTCTAAGTTCTAATAGTTACCTTTAATAAACCTTAGGAATCTACAGATAATCGAGAAAAAACAGCATAACAGGCAAAATAATAGGACAAAAAGTAAATGAAACAAACACTTACATAAATCTCAAGCCGAGATAGCAGATCCAGCGAAGCCGTGATGAAAAACTGGGGGTTTTTTGAGAGTGAAAGAGAGGTATTTCTTGCAGGGTTCCAAGAAAGAGAGTGATTGCTTTGTTTGCCTTCTTTATGATGAAATGAAAAGCTGTGCGGTCATTACATTTTGAATCTGGTTTCTAACGGCTAGTTCGTTTCTAGGATTCTTATTTCTTCATTTTAAGGGCAAACTGCTAATATACTCTCTATCTATTGAGTATATTTCAATTTGGTCCTCTATTTTATTAAATGTTCCCATAATACCATTTATCTGTAGATTGAGTACTAAATTACTAAGTTAACAAAAAGTATAAGACCTATTTCATCAATTTATCAAAGTTTGCTAAAATCTCTTTTCTGATACCCTTTTTTAATGATAGAAGTAAAAGCATGTAATAATAATACCAATCAAATTAATGGCTTGCTGAAAATAGGTGAGAGACCCAAACAATCCTGTCATAGCATTGGTCCAATAGAAGGACCAAATTGAAATTCATACAATAAATTGAGGACATGTTATCCATTTGTGTTTTTAAGGGGTCTTGAAAATGAGATTACATTGTAATTGTGTTGTTTTTTAAAATTATTTTTTATTTTTAAAATTATTTTTAATATTAATATATTAAAAAGATATAAAAAAATTAATTTGAAATAAAAATTAAATAAATAATTTAATTCCTTTAAAAAATATTTTTAAAACAAAAAGAGTTGTTGAAATCTTGATTTTAATTGCAGAGTCAAGCGGGTCCGGGTTCCAAAAGTTTTTATATAACGGTTTGTTTCCTGGTTTGATTATTAATCTTTGCAGACAAAAAGGACAAAAAGGAAAAATACGAATTAAAAATGGGCCCTTTCCAAGAATTTGGCATTATTAGGCGCCTAGACATCTAGTGATTTCTTTAATTTTAATTTATGTACAGTTATAACCATGGTTATAACCATAGTTATCAGATTTAATTAAATCTGGATATTTACGTAACTAAAAAGTTAGGTTTTGTGCTACATAAATTAACTTAAATTAATTTAAGTTAACTAGAAAAATAAATAAAAATATTTAAAATTTTAGTATTTCATATAATTTTTTTTAAAAACAATCAAATATAAATTATTTATATTATTATTAAAAGATTGTTTCAAAAAGACTTTATTACACATTAAAAAAATACTATGGTAGTATGTCATTTTAAGTTAAATTCTTTAAATTAAAAATATTTTTTATCCTACAATAAAAAAAATATAACTTTTACATTGTAAACATAAAATATATATACTAAAATATTTTAAATTTTATATTAAAAAATTAATTTTTTTCTTATGAATATAAAGTATATATTGCAGGGTTTCGAATCTCATATTAAAATAATAAAATATTTTTCTAGTATTTATAAAATAAATTTAAAAAAAAATAACAACCAACTACAAAATATAGAAAAAAAGGAGTCTCTTGCTAGGCAAGAAAACACATTTATAAAAAACAAAAAAAAAAAATTTAATTAAGTTTTATCCGTCAACCAAATTTTGTTAGATTTTTATCTATTTTAATTTTTTATCTCACCTAAACCGATATAGCTACTAAATTAACTCTTCAAATTAGTTTAAATTTAATAATTATGGTTGGAATTGACTTACCTTTGGATGACTTTTCTTGATGTATTGCTTGCTTGACAAAATAAAAAGTTAATTACAAAGACATTTAAACAAAGTTTTCAAAAACTTTGTTAACTTTTTCATGTATCTTTATAAATTGGAGTTGTGATTTTTTTTATTTAATTGTTGAAATGTTTTTTTTATTTATCAGTTTTTATTTTTAATTTTATCTTTAAATATTATATTGATCGGAAATTATGATTTATATTTCACTTTGATTTGTTTTTTATAAGATTATTAGATTATTGTGGTATTAAAAAATATTTCTATATTATATTAATGCTAATTTTTTCAAAAAATATATTTAGTGCTTGCAAAAAAAAAATAGCAAGCACTAAAATTGACAGTAATGCTAAAAAGTAGGTTTTTTTAAACTATTCATCATGCGCCATTTTAAAAAAAGTTTGCCTCCATATTTCTCCATGTATTAAATATTGTTTTTTAATAAAAAAAAAATTATATTTACAGTTTTTAACATATTTTAATAGTTAAAAAAATTTAAGCGAAATTTAATAATTTTATATATACATATAATAAAATAAATTGAAAATCATGTTTATTAATAAATGAAAAAAAAAATAAATAACTAAAAATAAAAGTTAAAAAAATTAAGACATAAGTTTAAATTAAAATATTTAATTTTACAAGAAGAGATATTTACATGACATATTTGCTAAATTTATTTATTAAAATATATTTTTTTATTCAATCAAATAATAATAGAAATAGGTACACACATTAAATTAATTGAAAAAATAAAAGGAAAAACAATTATGCAAAACTAAATATATTAAAAATACTATTCAAAAATAAATATTTTTTATTTTAAAAATAAAATTAATTTATGCAAAAAATTCAAAACAATTATAGATAAATCAAAAATATCTTAAAAAATCTAAAGAATACAAAATAACAAAAACTAATTATCATTTAAAAGAATCTTTCTAAACAAAATCAAAGAGAAAAATGGCATTAATCTAAATATAGATAAAAAATAATTTTAAAAAACAAAATATATAAAAAACATTAATTTTAAAAAATAAAAATAAAATTGTTTTTTTTTTAAATAGAGAAAATGCCAGGGCTTATGGCCTGGCCAGCTTGTCTTGCCCAACATTTTGCGGATAATGTTTCTAATTTTAGTTCCCCCCATCATTGTAGTATTGTATTGTTGCTCATTAGTTCTATATATATATATAGAGGAACTCTTGACATTTGCGGTTTATTTAATTTTCTTCGTTCTGGGTAACTACATAGATGCGAGTTAGTATTAGCTTGTATCATTGAACCAACTTGTGTATTCAATAAAACTAATTCCCTTCTCCAACGATTCTAAGTAGATATGTGTTAAAAAATTAATAAATTCTTCTAAATATTGATTTTAGTATTTGAAGTTACAATATTTAAAAATAAAATAAACTTTTTTAACTGCTAGACTAACCCAAGTTAATATTTTTTTTTTAACTAACATTATGTTAAAAACAAATTCAAACACGTGAGTGTTTCTATAGCATAAATTCATTCTTCATTCTTTCATATTTTATTATGAATAAATTTTATATTTTTTTAATTTAATATTTAAATTTTTAATTTTTTTACGGTTGTACTTTTTTTTTAAAAGCATCAATGATTTTTTTTTCATGATATTAGAATCCGATGATCGCTCTCTCTCCTCTCTCAAACTTATTTTAACTTCCAAAATAGTTGATATTTGTGTCAAATAATTTCATTTGATGAAAAAAATTCATATTAAATTATTGTTTTTACTTTGAAAGTGCCTAGAAAAATATATCTAAACTTAAGAAGATTTTTGATATCAAGTTGATTTCGGGTTTTGGGATGTGTTTTTTTAGACCATGGATAGTTTCATCATGTTTCTTAGGATGTGTTTTTGGGTGTTTTGGGTAACAAATATGTTGAAAAAAGGGTTTTTGGATAAAAAAAACCTTCTACATCGATTTTTTGGCCATTGATTTTGGAAAAATTAGACAACATGTCGTTTGCCTCAGCAAGCGATGAGTTAAGTGATTTTTTTTTATTTTTAAAAATACTTTGGACGAATGCCGATTTTTTTGCCATTGATTTTGGAAAAATTAAACAACATGTCGTTTGCCTCAGCAAACGATGAGTTAAGTGATTTTTATTTTATTTTTAAAAATACTTTGGACGAATGAAACAATTGAATAGAAAAAAAGGGCTCAAGTGCACGACTTGCTAGACTCTAATAAAATAGATTAGGTTGGCTGGCTCGACTTGCTAGGTTTAGCAGCACTTGATTTTTTTTTCTAAATGATTTTTCATATTTTATTAATGCTTATTTAATTTTTTTTCAAATTTTATTTTTTAATTATATTTTAGATTAATACTCATTCTCTTTTTTATGTTGTTTATGAAAACTCTTTTAAATGACATTTTTATTTTAATTTATATGCATTTAATTTTTTAAGAGATTTTTTCGATTTATCTATAATTTTTCTTTATTTTTTTGTATGGATGAATTTTATTTTTAAAAATAAAATATATTTATTTTAAAATGATAATTTTAATATATTCAACCTTACATGATATCTTTTTCCTTTTATTTTATTCATTCAAGTTAATATATGTGTCTATTTGTATTATCATTTAATTGAATAAAAAAATTATTTTAATTAATAAATTTAAAAAATATAATCAGATAAATATCCTATCTTACGAGATTAAATATTTTGATTTACACTTGTCTTTTAATTTTTTCTGTTTTATTTTTTGTTATTGTTTATGACTGTTTTTATTTATTTATTAACATACACAATTCTCAATTTATTTGATTATATGTATGCATATATTTTTTGATATTCATTATAATTTTTTTAACTTTTTTTTTGATATTCATTATAATTTTTTTAACTACAAAAATATGTCAAAAAAGCTTGTGTATATAATTTTTTTTGTTGGAAAAAATATTTTTATTTAAAATAATTTTTGTATTTAATATTATTATCTCATACCCTTAGAGAAGACAACAACACTATGAAACTATGTTATTGATGAAATTAAGTACCCTTACCCTTAGAGAAGACAACAAGACTATGAAACTATGTTATTGATGAAATTAAAGGACATAATAGGGATCCAAAAGAAATTTTGAATATTTTTTAATAAGCTAAAAGCACCCTACAATAAAAAAAAGTCATTGATCTGCAATATTAATTATAAAAATAAAGGTATTGAGTTATAATTTCATTTAAAACAGAAGGACTAAATTTACACCACACCCATTTAATATTTATTATTCACAAAAACTAAAGAATATAGGAAAAATATTGTAGCATTTTTATTATTAACCCTCTCATAATTCACTATAGATTGTAATAATACATTTGTTTTTAAATTTTTATTTTACCCTTAAACTATACACACACACACACACACACACACATGTTTGGGCCATTTTGAGCCCAAATTTGAACTTAAGTGCATTTCTTTTTGGAAGGAATGGTTGAATTAAAAGAAAAGGGATTGAAGTGAAAAATACGAGTAATATAGGTAATGACTTTAAAATTTATTTGAAAAGTTCATTTTCATTCCTTATTTTTTTTAGCTATTAAGTGATCGGTCTTTATAATTTTTTAAAAAAGAATTTTAGTACCAAACTTCATTTCCCTCATTTTCAATCCTTTTTTTTTTATAGAGGAGATAGGGTGTGGCTGGATTCCTATCTAGAGAAAGAAATTTGTTGTTGGAGATGATTTTGACCACTAAAATGGTTAATTTTTATGTCAAATAATTTTATATGATGAGGGGGTTAAGATTAGTTTTTTTTTTCTTACCTTAAAAACAACTAAAAAAACATATCTCAGCTCAAAAAGATCTTTGATTTTGGTGTGATTTTGGGTTTTAAGATGGAGTCTTTGCTTTTGAAGGTCATAGATTGGTTAAAAAGGCTCTTAGGATGTTTCCTAGATGTTCTGGGTAAAATAGATTCAAAATATGTTTTTGGGTGAAAAAGCCATGAACCTTGTTTTTCTGGCCTCATTAATGGTCGTATTCTAGGAGTTCCAAATAACACATCATTTGTTGAGGGAGCAACGTGTTATTTATCCTTTTAGACAATTGGGTCGCCTTATTGAATTAAGAAAAAAAATAAAAGCCCGCGTACAAGTCTTTTTTTAATGAGCTAAGCACTTGGCCTACCTTACTAAGCCTAACAACATTTAAAAATTATCTCAATGATATATTTGACAAATATGCTTTAATGAATAAAAAATGTATTTTTTTGATAAATTTTAGCTTTGTTAAAACCGACCTTAGACTTTAAAGGATTTAGTATAATCATGTGGATTAGGCTTTCTAGCCTAGCTAAAAACCCAAATGCTCAGCTTAATTAATGTAGACCGAACTTCTTAGCCTCACCTAGAACCCATAAACATAACCCACAATTAATAAAGAATTTGTGAAGATCAAATGATAGTTTTTTATTGAATATCCTCAAGAACATAAAGAGCACCTCAAGAACCCAAGAATTAAATCAAACTAGAGATCAAATTGAATCAAATCACAAGCACAAAGAGATAGACCATAGAAAATTAAGGTTGAAAGACTAATTCAAAGGGAACAATATGCTATAAATTTCACAAATCGAACTCGCGAGTTTCAAGAATAAACCAAGGACTAGACCTCATATGAATTAATTAGGAGCAAATAACACTTATATATATGTAAGTATGTATGTATGTTTAGACTTTGACCAAAACACTTAATGCAAGCCAATAATCTCAACTTGCTAGAAATCAAATTGATAACTTATAAACACTAACCTAGAAACCTAAAAAATACCTAGAAAAATATCTTAATTATAAAAAATGGCCAAAAACCTATAAAATAGCGTAAACTTAACAACTTAACTCAAACATATTTATAATGACATACTTGAACCATTGAAACCTTAAGACAATGAACAAGAAACAATTCAACAATTAAACAATTACACTAATGAATGTAATAAAACTTAAATGTAGATTTCACATTACATTGTGACATTTATTCTAAAATTTACTGCATTCAATATTATCATGTATATGATTTGAGTAAACACAACATTCCACCTATAACCACTAATGATCACAGTTTTGACAAATCAATACTGATTAACATATATCATGCATTCATTCTCAAAACAAAGCAAGCTTATTATGACAATTATAACCATCAAAACTAACTTGGTTATCATTGAAATAGACTATTGAATTTTACATTAACAATCCATAATACCTGAAAACCACAAACCATGCATTTATTGTGACATTGAACATATACTTATCTAAATATACATATTACTTCAAATCATGATTAAACATGTTGCATCCTGATGGATATTGGCTGGGGACTCCACATAAATCTAGGGGGAATATGTTTCAAGAAAAATTAGGCGTCATCACCTAGTAATTAAAAAAAATTAGAGATCCTAAAATGTACATTGGTTTAAGAGGTTCAAATAAGAGGTTAGTTGTGCCTAAAGAAAAAACAACTTCACCTTTACAACATCTTTTCTTATGAAAATTTACCTTTACTATTTGTTTTCTCCTAAATCTATTTTTATGATTTCCATTAATAATCTTGATTGTCTTTAGTTTTTTCTTTAATTGTTAATAATTTTATAAAAAATATTAGTGTTGGTCACTAAAAATAGAAGACTCGTCAAATTGGTTGTTTGTAAAATTTAAAATTTAACATTGGTCCTTTTTAAAAGGAGACTTGTTGAAAATTTTTTATGCTTATCCCTAAAAAAAGAGATTACATTGAAATTATTAAAACTGGATAGCTTGTTTACTGATATTAAAACCTTGACATCAGTCCCTTTTATAAGGAGAATTGTGGTTCCATTACTTCCAACCAAATCAATCCTTATTACAGCCTTTTAAACAATAATCTGAATCAATCCAGAATCCTTCACCCCTTTCTTTTCCTACATGGAACACCACAATAACCTTAATTAAAATTCTTTTTAACCAAAAACTTGAAGATCCACTAAAAAAATTTTAACCAAAAACTTGAAGATCCACTAAAAATCACCACACATAGTTACCACGTGAGAGATAACAACTATTGTCCTCATCTCTCCTCACAAACATTGACCAAGACTCTCTCTACTTTACCATTAAATAACTCTTAATAGATAAAAAAAAATACTTTTCAGTTATTGAAAATTTACACCCTCTCTTCCATGTTAAAAATGCCTTAGAATCCTAGTCAAAAAGCAAGAAACATCAACCCAAAAACAGTTCGCAGTTGCTAAGAAATTACAACATACTTATGAATTAAAAAATATCTTCTTTTTGTTGTGACTTTAGCGAGATCTAACCTCAATGTGTAAACAATAAGCTCCATTTGTTTTGTAGCAACCCAATTTATTAGTACGTATAACCCATACATCACCACTGCCCATTTTAGTTCACCTAGTTTTAGTGATTATTGGTTAGTTCTAATAAGTTCTCAAAACATCAACTTCAACCTAATATGTTAATTTACTTATTTTTAAAAGATTTGTATTCAATTTTTATACAATATTTTGATGTGGGTTTTGTAATTGATGTATACTTGAATTGATATTCATGAATGTGGTGATGCTGATTTATATAAGAACGGTTAGATTTTTATGTGCGAGTGTATTTTATATGTGGATTTATGTGCATGCATGTCGAGTTAATAAATGTATTATATGACTAATAGATGTTCATGTATGTACAATACTTTAAAGGGTGTAGGTTGATTTATGTATATTTTACTAATTTTGATGAGTGTTGATTTTTATTCATGTTTGATCAATTTTTTTAATGGTATGAATATTTTCAAATAAAAAAATGGTTTTTGATTTTGGTTTTTTTTTTTTTCTCATGCTTTTTTTAATAATATAAATGATTTTTGTTTTTTTTTTCTATGCTTTTTTTAATAATATAAATGATTTTTCTAAAAGGTAAATCTAAATTTGTGAGTTGATAGTTTTGGTAAATATCTTTTGACTTGTTTTTTTCACCATATAGTAATTTGTTGTCCTATCAACAATGTCACCTACAATGTGATAATATTTTTTTTAAAAAATAAAAAAGTATAAAAGAATAAAAATATATAGTATATTCTTCTATTTTATACCTAGTTATTGTTTATTTTTTTAATTTTTCCTATTTTTTAATTTATTTATTTTGGTGAGAATTTATGTTGATATTTAAATAAAAAAAGTGTCAGGATATATTATTTTGTACCATATTGTGAGTTAATTTGGATTTGGTCAATGTAACCCTTAAAAGTCGATTAAAACTGAGTTATGGGTCTATTTTGGAATACAATAAAGAAAATGGACTTAAAAGCCTAGTTCAACTTTCACTATCCTCTTAGGTCCATTACCCATGTTTTAGAAGTGATGATTGGGCCTTATGATTAGGCATTAATCCCAAATCAATTTGTTTTTAAGAAAATCCATATGAGTTTAGAAAAACAATTAAGAAAGGCCAAATAAATATATAATTACAAAATTTTGAATATAGAAGCAATTTAGCTTAGCTAGAATACTTTAGGGTGATGCATTTTTTTCTTTAGTATAACTAACGCCTTACCTAAGAATCCTTGAAGACTAATTAGGATTTTTAGTTACCATAAATTGAGTGACTACTCCATATCTATTTTTACATTCTTTTAAATTCATTTTAATGTCGGGTGTGATAAAAGGCAAGATCTAGAAGTATCTAAAGCAAATGTCTTCTATTAAACTAAAACAAGTGATTTTAAGATAACGACCAATGATGGTTTATTTATTATGGATTGTATTACTCTAGCAATAACCATTTCTTTTTTATTTTTATAATGTTGCCTAGATCAATACCTATGCATTTTGATCCACAAAGACTCATCTATGCATAATTATTGTTTGTAAAAATTTGCTATCATTATTATTAATCATCATTATTCAAAAAGAAAAGAGAAATTTACATGTAAAAGGATTGACTAAATTATTACCCTCTATCAACACCAAATGTTGCCTATAATGGTTTGTCTATAATAGTTTATTTACTTTTGACATTGTTGATGAATAACTTACCAAAAGAATAACTTGTCTAGATCAATACCTATAATGGTTTGTCTATAATATAAATTTCAACTTTGAAAATCTAAATAAAATGATAGTGCTACTCCTAATCAATACAAAAAATAGTGATATCATTAATAAATAACGAATCAAATAAATCATGTATCCTATATGAGAATTTTTATATTAAAAAATCAAAGCAAGATGAAATTGCTATCCCAAATTGATACGAAAAGGAATTACCTATGATGGTTGATTTACTTTTTTATACCATTGATGAATAATATATAAAAACAAAGATATTTTATATTTTAAAAAGGAGGTTTTGATGATTTTTCAAAAAACTAATATAAAAGGGTTTGAATTTCAACCTTTACTAAACAAGGCCTTTTAGTATGAGTAGAATCTCTTGGACGATGAGCCTTGTAACTATAATACAAAACGTATCATAAACATAATGAAATAATTATGTATGGAAAAATAAAGGTACAATTCTCATTATTTAACTTAAAAAGTGAGGTAAACATATATATTTAATATGTTGAATACATAATGAAGAGGAAATTATAATGAAATGGAATGACTGAGAACACAGATATGGTTAAGATGCAAACATGTGAGTTTTGGCCAATACACAGATTTTAAAACACATTTTCTTTTAAATATATATAAATTCATTGATAAGTTAGAATTAAGATCTTGATCAAAACATAAACATATTTTGTTGTAGAAAATTTGTTTTGGTTTTTTGTTTTTAATTCTATGAATAGAAGGGATGAAGAAAACAAGGAATCGTAAAACTACCATAACAAAAATATTATCTTTCTAAAATTTCAAACCTTGAACCAAAGTCACAAACATAAGAAAAACATGCACTAATATTTGTATTTTAACATCAAAGACACATAAATAGTTGTTCAAGTGTCACTCCATAATGAAAACAATATCTTTATAAATTTTATATCCTTGAACGATAATCACAAACATCAAAATATACACCCTTCATCCCAATATTAATGAGTTAAGAGTTATAATATGCAATGATAAATTATATTAAAAATACTATCATATATATAAACTATCTATCAAAACAATAACATAACATGTTAAAGAGTATATCATATAGGTTGGGGTTTAAGTTCTAAGCAAGTACACAGTTTGAACATCTTCTTAAACTAATAGAAATCCCATTACCCAAACTCAAGCCTTAAATATAGCCTATTAAACAATATGGTAAATATTATGGTTCAAGCTCTTTTAAATCCCATAGAAAACATAAAGTTAAGAGATCTTAACCTATTAAGAAACCTAATATTTAACAACTAGAATGTTTAGCATCATGTAAGCTAGAAGCCAAACTATGTATTTTCATAAAACAAATGGGAAAACACCTTGTGTGAAACACTAAACAATACAAAATAAATAAATAGTTTAATAACCTAATGCAAAACAGAAAGAAGTATTTAAGTCCATCATAAGAGTTCTCAATTAACTATAGATTTTAACATTAAGAAAACACTTTCAACATGTCAATATTAGACTTAAAAACAACAAGAGCGCTAGAGAGTAATCTCTAGTCCCAACCATTGAAAGCCATGAAAACCAAGATAGGCCATAAAATTTCTAAGCTATATATGGTTTCTTTAACCTTTACCTTAGTTCTTCTCTGACTATACATTATTTTACCACATACACATATTGTTTTTGAAGATAAAAAAAATTCTTTATTTGGTAGGGGACTTATTTTTCCAGGTTACCAATGAAGCCTATTGACCTGGCCATTAAAATTCTAATTTTTATATGAAGTCATTCAACAACTTTATCATATATTTTTTTGCTTTACAAGTTCCACACACTTGATGGGTTTTTTTCGTAGAAAGACCAATGTCAATAAACTTATGGTTAGAGGATGAGTTATGTTAGCCTTTGAAAATCCAAAACAATAATTTTTTTGTTTAAAGACTAAATCAAGAATAACCTGTAAATGTGAAAAATTGTTAAGATTTTGTTTATTTGCTAAAAATAGTTTTTTTGGATATTGAATTTCTAAAAAGTAATTTTTTTTTATATTTAATAGTGTCATAAAAATAAAATGAAAAATATTTTTTAATGTTTGGATATGCCATGAAAAATCTAACCTTATATTTAATATAAATATTATAAATATAATATTATAGACATAAAATTTTTATTAGTGTTTGAAGAACATTAAAAATAATTTTTTTTCTATGCTATCCTAATTTTATAATATAATTTATATGATTTAAAATGTATGAGTTTTGTATTCAAATTTATTTTCTAGAAATATTATCTAAATTAAAGTATTATATTCACTAATATATCATATTAATATATTTTTATCATTTACACACACACAGACACACACAAAATATTGTACCATTTGGTTTTTAGGTCATTCATGGAAATTGTTTCCCAAATTTTTAAACTGAAAAATTACTTCTTTCTATCTAAAGCTTATATTTTTCAATGACCACAAAATGAACTCCGTTGACTAGGTATTTACAATATAGTCATTCGTGGAAATTGATACTTTTCTATATCTAAAGCTTCTAGTTTTTATTGACCAAAAAATAAATTCTGTTGATTAATTTTTTACAACGTATTGATATATAAAAAAAAAAAAATAAGGGCGTGCTTTTCACAATAATAATAATAATAATAATAAAAATTCAGAAAATAAATAAGTAAGTCCCAATTAAAACAAAGCAAATAAATAAGTAAGTCCCAATTAAAACAAACTTACAATTATAATTATAAGTTTAGTCTTTTCCAATAGCATGCGTGATAAATACATTACTTTTTCATTGAAAGGCTATCAAGTAGTTATGGAAATCGACGAAATTACATATAATTCTGAGAAGGTAAAGGCTATTTCAAGGACCTTTTCATTCTAAATATGCATTTTCCCCTCAAAAAGTATACTTTTGTATTCTAAAACCCTTTCTTATTGCTCCATTTTATTGTAATTAAGCCCCTCGAACTCTAAGATCAGCTCAACTACGTACTGGTTTAAAGGAAATATCTGGTGCAAGTGCGAGATTATTAGGAAACGATAGAAAGTGTTCGATGAAATTATAGGAGAATATTGTGGGTAAAGGCATCATAATAACAAGGCCTGCGAAGCCATTGTAGAGTCCCTCCTGCATATTATTTATGGTTTCTTTTTGGGAACGGATCCGATGTTTATAATTTGGTTCTGCCTGCCTCGTGCAATGAAACCTTTTTTGACCTTGTCTGAGTCTTCTTCTATAACTCAACTTGATGGTGAGAAAAGCTTATGATATTGCACCTTATCGTGCAGCCTTTTGAATTCCGCAGCCCTAACTGAACCATATTACGGCGTTATCTGATACAGTGGAAAGTCGTGGAAAAATATTACAATTTCAGAGATATACTCTTGATTTTTCTGCCCTTTTCAACATTGAAGGGCATAAGGTTTCTGACCTAGTAAAACTTCAAACAAAATAATTTCTTTATGTGCTTGCATAAAAAAATAGAAGTAATCACAGAACCACACAATCACCAGAGGTATCTCTCTTTCGCAGCCCTCCTGTAGCTCTCTTGTGCACCAAGCACAGTCCAAAAATGTTTCGACTGCCATCTTGGAAGTCAATGGTCAACTTTGATTTCTTTCTTAATCACAATCCTTAATATATATATATATATATATATATTGCTTTTGTCTGTGTCCAAACAAATAAGGGTCCCTTTGTTTACAATACATGGCACAAAGCATCAACCTTCCTCTCTCTTTCATTTCCTACAAAATGATGGAACAATCTATGGGTTGAGCCACCAGTTAAATCCCCTTCTCCTCGTTAAAGACTCCTTTCTTCACGTTTTCAAAAAAAAATAAAAAAATGGTTGCCCGTCCATCTCTTTATCAACACCACCCCATTATCACAACCGTCTTCTGTGTCCTAATAATCTTCGTATCAACCGCCTATGGTGATGATGATAATAAGGATTACACAGATTGCGAAAAGCCCTTTCGTTGTGGACTCTTGCCGGAACTTTCTTACCCTTTTTGGGGAGGTGATCGACCTGAAGTTTGTGGACACAAGGGGTTCGAGCTCAAGTGTGAAGAAGGTCAGCTCCCTATAATAGCCAGCGACACGCTTGAATTCCGCTTATTGAATCTAAAGCAATCTTCCAGGTTGATGACTCTTCGGCTAGTGGATTTCCAGGAGTACATTTGTCCTACTCAAATAAGAACCAATTCAAGCAGTGGCAGCGACATCCATATCTTCGGTTATGACCTGAGCCTACAAAACCTCAACTTACTCTACAATTGCTCTATATCTAGCTCGGAAGAATTGTCTAAAAACAGAATTTCGTTTTGTAATGGATATACTGGGAGCTCATTCTATGGAAATGATGATATCTTGGTAAACAGCAGTGGGCTAGACGTAATGCAATGTAGCATGAGGATTAGAATTCCCATTGCTAAGTCTTCTGGTGAGCTACTTGTGGGTGATAGAGCAGAATTGGAGGAGGTTTTAGGAGATGGGTTCAATGTGTCGTACGAGTATGATCAAGGTCCTTCAATTTGCGAGGGATGTATGGCTTCAAGAGGAATATGTGGAACTAACATGACCCATCCGGATAAAGAGTTCATGTGCCTTTGCCGTGACCAACCTTATGCTTTTGTGTGTCAAGGTAAGCTCGGCATTCCTCCCTGATCTCTCTCCTTTTCTCCCCTTGTTAATTATTAGTACCTCTTCTACCTATTGTGTTTCATTTTATTTGCCAGGGAAATGAAGTTAGTGGGAGGAAATTAGGGTTGATAATTAGGACCAAATGTACTTGGGGGGCTCTGCTCTTAATCAAAATTTTACAAGGACGTTGACTAGTTGTGTTCAAGGTTGTCATTTTTTTTAAGACATGGTACAAAAAATATAATATAAATTTAAAATTTAAAATTGTAAGTAATTTTCTTAATTAATTATATATTGATAATTCTAATAAAAAAATTAAATTACATTAAAATATGATAAAATAAATCAATAATATTATAATCAATAAGTGATCTAAATAAAATGAGAGAGATAGATAGTATGAATTAATAAATTAATGACATAGAGAAATAAAAAGTCTCGGAAAAAAATTTTCAGTAAAAAAAATTAATGAAAGGTAGGAAGTACATATAAACCTAGTGGCAACCTAGTTGTTTTTCTCACAATAAATTTTGATAGATCCATTTTGGGTTACAAGCTAATGAGTTTAAATTAGTAATTAATTAACATAAATTCAATAATGAAATAAACCCCTAAACAATATGTAATGCGCTATAAAAAATTCAAATTAAAAACAATTATTTAAAAATAAATAAATAAATAAAATAGAACAATAAAAAAGTTTTCATATTAAAATTTCTCAATGTATCCTGAATCTTTAATTTTTGTATATTCTTGGTAGATTTGAGTCCTGATTTCAAACATATTATTCTTTTCTGATTTCAAATATGTCTTTTTCTCTTATTTGAAAGAATTATTAGGCCTAGAAAATATAGTTGGAAAGATTTAGATGTCTAGTTTCTCTCCCAACTTAATTTAATCAAAGCAAAATTCCACCGATAGCCAAACAGTACATGAAGGTATTGTTAGATATATTTGATAATATTAGTTTACTAAATTGGACCCTCTGAAATATTATATTTCCTAGCTCCAGTTGACCTGAAAATTTATCATAATATATTTTCATATATATAATATTTTCCTATAAAATATCAGCTTTATTTAATATACAGTTTGAAAGATATGTTTAATCTTGTAAAAATAATCAATAGACATTTTGAGGTCAAATTTAGACTTGACTTGGTTCATATCACAAATTTGATAAACTCATAAAATCAGACCGAGTTTATTGATTTTATCAATTTTGCACGAGTTAAGTTCAATTTAAAATATTAGATACATGTTGACTCATAAAATCATAAGATTTTACGAGTTAAATCGTGATTTTAAAAATTTTGATCGTAGTAATAGGACACAATCACAAAATCAACAGCCAGGTGTATATGGAATATTAGGTAAGGTTTGGAATCCTAGACAATATTGATTAGATAAATAATTGTCTTGTCTTAAGTTCGGTGTGATTTAAATTGGATTAGATAATTTATTTTCTTTTGTGTGTTATTAGACACTTGATAGGACCTGGCCAACCTAAGGTCTAAATCATTCTGAGTTTAAGAAAAAATAGAGGAAGGATTAATCTGACCTGACCTGATCAAAAACTTAGGTCAACTTGTAATCTAGTTAACTTGAGATAAAACACAGGTAAAAAATTCCTTTATTTTTATATATAAATTCAAAATGAGGTTGCTTTGATTTTTTTAAAAGAAATTTGAGAACCCTTACAAGCCGTGACTTAGGCTTTACCTAGGTTGATCTCATTATGATAATAACCATTTTTATTTTTATATTGCTTTGGATCAATCTAGTTTGACCATCCCAAACCATAGTTGAACTTTGCCTCAATTCGACTCCTGAGTTTTAAAATTATAATAAAAATAATTATTATCATTACATTGACTTGGATCAATAGTTAACTTGACTCATAACCCAAGTCTAGCCATGAGTCGACCCCAAATTAGAATTTTAAAACTATAATAATAATCATTTTATTTTTATATTGACTTGAATTAATAATCAAACTAGTCCATTTTATGTTGACTTGAATTAATGATCAAACTAGTCCATGACTCAGGCTTAGCCCTGAGTCAACTCTCGAATCAGGTTTGAAAATTATAATAATAATAACTTGTATCTTTATATTGACTTGAGTCAATAGTCAGCTTTACCTAGAACCCGAACCTAGTTAGCCCAGACCTACTCCCAAGTTGAGCTTTAAAACTTTAATAATTATTATTTTATCTTTAATAATAATTATTTTATCTTTACATTGATATGAGTTAATAATTAACCCGACTTGTGACTTAAACTTGGCTATGAGTTTATTTCCTGGTCGGGTTTTAAAATTATGATAATAATTATTTTCATGAGTTTATTTCCTGGTCGAGTTTTAAAATTATGATAATAATTGTTTTTATTTTTATATTGATCCAGATTAATAATCAACTTGACGCGGGTTATTTTCTAATCAAATTTTAAAACTATAATAATAATTATTTTATTCTTATATTAATCTAATTCAACTAAATTATTACTTGTGCCAAGAAATGAATAACCTTGCTTTACCTGATTTAGTGGGGCAAAATTTTTTTCATTAGAATATCCTAGGATACAACAATAATTAAATAATTAATTATTATACTGTCTAAAAGTGTACCAAAAAACATCACCAAAAAAATTATAATATCCAGTCCATCATGATTACAAACACTTCCTTAGAGAATTTCCCAAGGTAAAACCCTAACTAACCCAAAATTCTCTGATTAATTAGAACAAATGGGCATTTGAATGTGATAATTCATAGTAGTTTCTCCAAGTTATGACGGGTGATAATTCCGAGTTCTGTCCTGGAGTCTATATATATATATATATATATAAACAATGGTTTCTATTTTCTTCTTGGCAGTAGTGTTTCTTATAATAAACTTCAGCTTGGTTTCCTTAACAAAGGCCAGACCCAAAACTTCCTTGAGCCTAAACGAAGACGAATTCTGCCGTATCATAAGACTCATGGGCTCAGTCCAGTCCTCTCCTGAGGCAGCACCACAGCTCCATTCTAGGTGTTGTTTGATAGAAGTTGGTGTTGTCTAGCCGATCATTTCTCAAAGGGAGCTGCCAGAGAGCTGTCCACTTTCGGTTCACCTACCCACTCCTGCCTCGAAAGTCAACCACTCGCACCTTCAATTTCAATATTAAGTGCTCGGTGCTTTTGTTTTTTTAAGATGTTTTTTATTTGAAAAAAAATTAAATATTTTTTAATGTTTTAAATTTTAATTTTAAAATTACTATATCAAAATAATAAAAAACACAAAGTAAAAATTTAATTTAAATTTTAAGATTTTTAAAAAGTATGATTAATTTGCAAGGCTAACTTCGAGATTCTCTATATTCTCAAATTAGATTCTTAGCATTTTATTGGTATCAAGCATTTTTATTCTAATTGAATTTTAATTTGTTTTTTATTAAAATTTATTTTATTTTATTTTAAATTAATTTTTTAGATTATTTTAATGTGTTAATTTTAAAAATAAATTTTAAAAATAAAAAATATGTTAAAAAATAATCATTATCATTTTATTATGCAAATCTTAATTATTACTACGAATCAAAACTCCTTATATATTCTCTGAAACTTGGGAAAACTATAGACGAATTCTATAAAAAAAAGAAAGAAAAGTCATTGACATTTAAAGCAGAATTTACGTTGAAGAGACGGCCAATCCGCGTCGCAAGTCGTTTAACGACTAGACTAGAATTCTGATGTCTCGTAATATTATTATTTACCCCATGCTCCTTACCAGTTTCCATCATCCCATGCCATGATTAGGCACCACCCAAGACTGGACCAGTCGTCATTTAGACTCATATCTCATAGCAACCCCGCAAGATTTTGTGGACTTTCCTAGGTTGATGAAATAGCAAGCAACTTGCTTTTGCTTTTGCTGCACAAAATGGTTTGTTCCTGTCCTTCCGTCCTCTTTCAATCACGAATAAACAAGAGCAACAACGTTAGCCAATTCAAATACTCTTAAAGCCAAGTCTTACCAACTACATAGGAACTCTGTTTCGAATCCTTATGTCTCCCATTTCTTCCTCTGTTTTTGAGCACTCCAAATGGATCCCAATAACTCCTTCGCATTCAGAAAGCTTCTTTCTATCTACAACTGTATCTTTCTTTTCACATACTTGGCCACCCAAACTGTATCACAGCATCCAAAGTTCAAGTCTTGTGAACCAAAAAACTGTGGTGCTGGCCCTAACATAAGCTACCCTTTTTGGCTACCTCAAGAACAAGAATCCTTTTGTGGCTATCCAAATTTTATGCTCAACTGCAGTGACAAAGGGGCAGTACTCGCAATTTCCAATGATGTTTATATCATTAAAAATATCTCTTATGCCAATAATTCTTTGCTTGTGGCTAATGCTGCTGTGTATGAGGAAAGCTGTCCAACTCCTTTGCATAACATTAACCTTGATAGAACACCCTTTACTATTAGTCCTGGCTATACTAATATCTCCTTCTTCTACAATTGTACCTCAAAGCCCAAAGATAACTACTCTCTCTATAATTTAAGTTGTGCCACAAATTCTACACATTATTCTTTTGTCGGTTTTCACTTGGAAGAAATAGAGATGCGCAGCAATTACTCATTGAATTCATGCCACGATTTTGCTAATGCTCCTATCCACACTTGTGAAGATATTGGTAGTCTGCTTGGAGAAAATTATCGTGAGGTTTTGAAGATGGGGTTCCTTATGAATTGGACTGCTCATAATTGTAGCACTTGTGAGAGAAGTGGTGGGCGTTGTGGATTTGAGAATAATGAATTCATTTGTTTTTGCCGTGATCGGCCTCGTCCCAAATCTTGTGATGCTGGTAACTCTTCATCAAATATTTCGTTTATCCCATCATCCTTGCTATGTATTCTTTCTATTTCCTAGCGTAGGCAAATTCTCGGGGAGGACTAGCCATTTCTGATTTGGTTAGGTTGAGAATTTGGACAGGTCAATTTCTTGATTAGTCCATGAATTTACATAGACAAACAACCTTTAAACAATGATGCTAACCCTGACATATTGACATGAAAAGGCACTTGTACTGTATGAAAAGTTCAATGCTTGGATGGAGTTGTGCTTGCATCAAAGTATTTGCCTGTTTAAACCATGATTCTTTCTTTTTTATTTTTTTCCCTCCGTCCTTCCATATTTTTTATATGCTGCTTTATATGGAATGCTGGATGCTTCTACTTGTTGGATTGATCTCTTCAACAGCGCAAGTACTATGCATACATCGCACTTGCAGTTTTAGAAAGCTTCAGTTTTGTTTATAAAGCTGTTCTGATCTTGCAGAAGTCTAACATTTCAATTTTTTTTGTTTTAACTTTTTTCATGAGAATATTAACACCTCGTTGCTTTGAATTATTCTATTCAGGAACTAGTTTGAATGTGGGCCGGAAGGTTGCCATAGGTAAGATCTCTGTCTATCGTTTATTTATGTTTCTCTGCTTTGTTACTCACTTCAATTTCATGTCTAAATGTCGTAGAAATTCTCTCACCAAACTGTTACTGAAAAGGCTAACCAATTTCTATATTCTGCTTTTAAGGTCTTGGGGCATCTATTGGTACATTAGTCATAATGCTCATAGCCTTCTTCTTCTGGTACCGCCGCAAGAAAAGGCAATATGAATCCATTTTCTCTAGAAGCATCAAATCGGTTCCGTCTTCAAAGGCTCATACGGAGAAGCGAAGTAGCTACAATGGTGCTCATCTATTCTCTTATGAAGAACTTGAAGAGGCCACTAACAATTTTGATAAGACCAGAGAGCTTGGAGATGGAGGCTTCGGGACAGTATATTACGGTAAAGAAATAAGAATCACTGTCTTTTGTGTTTTGTTTGAAGGAACAATTTGTTGAAAAATTTGCTTCTCCTTGCGTTGTTTCATCAGGAAAACTTCCAGATGGGCTTGAAGTTGCAGTCAAGCGCTTATACGAGAACAATTATAAGAGACTTGAACAGTTCTTGAATGAAGTTGATATTCTAACTCCCCTGCGCCATCAAAACCTTGTCCTACTGCATGGATGCACCTCTCGGGACAGCCGTGAACTCCTACTAGTTTATCAGTACATTCCCAATGGTACACTTGCTGATCATCTTCATGGTGAAAGAGCAATGCCTGGTGCACTCCCTTGGTCTACTAGAATGAATATTGCTGTGGAGACTGCATGTGCACTGGCATTTCTTCATGCTTCTGATATTGTGCACCGTGACGTGAAAACCAGCAATATTCTCCTTGACAACAATTTCTGTGTTAAAGTTGCAGATTTTGGCCTATCTCGACTCTTTCCCACAGATGTCACCCATGTTTCAACTGCTCCACAAGGGACTCCTGGTTATGTTGATCCAGAATATCATCAATGCTACCAGCTGACCGATAAGAGTGATGTCTATAGCTTTGGGGTGGTCTTGATTGAGCTTATATCATCCATGCCTGCTGTTGATATCTCTAGACACCGGCATGAAATTAATTTGTCTACCATGGCAATCAATAAAATCCAAAGCAATTCATTGAATGAACTTGTTGACCCCAGTCTGGGGTTTGAATCAGATTACGCAGCGAGAAAAATGATCAGGGCTGTGGCTGAGTTGGCTTTTCAATGTCTGCAGAATGCAAAGGAGTTGAGACCATCTATGGAAAAAGTGTTAGAGATTCTAAAAGAAATACAAAGCAGAGACTACAATGCGGAAAAGGCAGTGGATATAAATAGTCCTTCAGATGATGTTGGGTTGTTAAAGAGTGGTCCGATACCGCCTTCACCTGATACTGTCACTGTTACATGGATTAGCACGTCCTCGACACCTCATGCCAGTGTTTAATTGTTTCACTAAATTCTCAATTACATAGTGAAGACAGGCAGGGACCTATGTGCACTGAAGCATGTGATAGTGCCACTCTCTATTTATTTGCCGTTGATTGGCATTTGTATTTTAGCCAGATGTACATAAATTGTTAGTATTTGCAAATATAAATGTTCCCGTGTGTGGACCGTATTTTGAGGCTTTGCATTCACCAAGTGTTCATGAATTTGAATTTCACGAAAGCTTCAACAGGGCGTAGGCCAGTTTGGTGCATGTTAGTAGGACCAGAGCAACTATCTTGATGTCAGCAACTGCATTTGTAAATTCAGAGGGAAAGAAAAAAGATTGATGATCAAGTTCATCCTTTTCTCCCTACTTGAACTAGGTGCAGCTGGAATGCTGTTCCTATTGGCTGCAGATGTGCTATGAAAACGCTACTGGAAAGGATTGTTCTTAAATAATAGAAGGGACGATATACTGAATTTCACAGCAGAAATTGTTAAATGAAATGATGTTCCGCATATAAGAAATTTCAGGAAAAGCCATTTCACATCAATATGTTTAAAGCATGAGAACAATTCTTGACCCAGTAACTAGTTCCATGTTCAAACCTGTAGCTAGGAGATGGGCAATGCAGTTGCCAATCTGTTCATTACATGTATAAATAAAGCTGAATCTAGTTTTATTCTCGTGAATACATCAGAAAATCACATGAGCCACTCAGTTGATTCATGTGAAACATTCCATTATCTTCATACGATAGCGTGATACAAGTTCATGTTAATGATGTAGTAGATGAATATGAAAGAAATCTCGGAGGAGAATACAGGCGAGGCTTCGGTGGAATCTTCAATGCTCTAAGAGGTCCTTCCAACATTTCTATCACTTCTCTCATGGATGGTCTATCAGATGGATTTGTGAGGATGCACCACAAGCCAACTATTGCTATTTGCCTCATAATATCAGATTGTTCTGCATTTGTCACGCCATTCAATTCAAACTCATCATCTAGCTCAAGATGCCTATAAATCCAGTCTGGAAAATATTTCTCGCTGCTGGAACTCATTTCAGCTTCATGATTCTTTCGTCCTCCAACAATTTCTAGAGCCATCATTCCATAACTATAGACATCGGACTTGTGTGAAACTTGTCCAAAGTTTCTACTGAACACTTCTGGTGCTATATGTCCAATGGTTCCTCTTGCCTCCAATAGCGATACATTGCTCTCCTTCCTAGTGCATGGCTTCGCAAGTCCAAAGTCGTATATCTTAGGGGAAAAATCTGCATCAAGAAGAATGTTATGAGGCTTAATGTCAAAATGCACAATCCTTGTGGTGCACCCTCGATGCAAATACTCAAGCCCTCGAGCAACGCCAACTAAAATCTGGTACAATTTATTCCATCCCAGCTGTTGATTGGCTTGCAAAGCATTTTCATGATTAATGAACTTTTCAAGCGATCCATTGACCATGAAGTCATAAATGAGAACTCTTTTGTCACCCTCCAAACAAATCCCAGTAGAGTGACAATATTGACATGGGAAGTTCTACTGATGCTTGCAACCTCATTTATGAATTCTTCCCCGTCCCCATTTGAAGCTTGAATGACCTTCACTGCCACCAGATGGCCATCCTGTAGCTTTCCTTTGTAAACAATTCCATAGCCTCCTTTGACCAAGTTTATCTCTGGAAAAACTGGTCATTTTCTTAACATCCGACAGATTGTATCTTTTCAGTGCTAGTGGTCCGTGGTTTCTTATGAAAACCTCAAGATCTTGACTATGTTTCTTCTTTAGAAAAATAGGAGTGGTAGTTGATGAGGCCTTCCATCTGGAATAAAGAATCACGCAGATGAATAAAATTCCTGTTGATCCAGAGACAACCCCTGCGAGTTGAGGACGCGGATGTGTTACCTGGGGACTGACATTGACATTATACAAAAACAGCAGCAGAAACAGAAAATTTTTCTCTTGATTCAGGAGTTACGAGGAAAGCTTTCAAAAACTAAATTCAGACAAGTACTGAGTTTTCTGAGGAGGAGACAGACCAAGCATAAATAGTGCCAAAGTGTTATTTACTTAAATATTTTGTGTAGCCAAACCAGTCTGAACAAAGCAGAGCTAAATTGCAAGGGAAAAAAAAAATTAAATCAGCAACTCTCTCTGTTGAAAGATGAATATGATCCCCTAATTAAAATTAAAGATCTACAGTTGTTGAGTGTGGAGACGAACTCCCACAATCCTAGCTTTGATGAGATGTAAACAAGGCTTGAAGAGAGGCTGAAATGGAGGATTTGAAATGGGCTGAAATCATGGCTAATTGTCTGCCATTGATGCTAGGATTGGGGACAGAAATTGGGATGTTTGTCCTACCCATTTCCACTATAAATAGAGCCAATACTAGCAGTAGCAGGAGAGGGAGAAAGAAGCTGCCATGGGCAGCAGCAGCAGAGAGTAAGAGAGACGTGATACACGAGTGGGGGTAGAGTAGAGGGAGTTCCTCCTCCTCCATTGTTGTATATTTGTAATTTCTCTCTATATAATGATATTGGCTGAAACAAAATAGAATTTGAGAATTTTTGAGTTATAATTAATGTTTGAATTGAAGAGAGAATTGAAAGAGAGGTTGACTTGATTTAATTTCTCTAAGAATGAAAGAAATTTAAAGTGTAATGATGATTCTGAAACAAATAACTAGATTAGAAATCAATAAAGAAATTAATTAAAGAAAAAATTAAAAATTAGATTGGTTAAAATTGCATGATTTTAAGGATTAAGAATAAATTTGCAATAAATAATTAAATTTAAAAATTTATATTGATTCAATTAGAAAATTAATTGAAAATGATAAATTGAATGAGATTGTAGAACTTCATGCAATTGAGAAGGGTAAATTGAATGAGATTATAAAAATTCAAAATCCAAGCACTTCAATGAGAATAAGAAAAGCTTGTCTGAATGTTTATTTCAGTCCATTTAATTCAATCTAGTCCAAATTAATTCATTGATTTCATTCATGTTAGTCCAATTAAATTAATTTGATTCAATTCAGTCTCAAGTTAATTCAACGTCAATTAATTAATATCAATCTAGTCCTATTGTGTTCATTCATTCATTTTTAGCCCCGAATCCATATAATCAAGCAATCTCCGGCGATTAATCCCAATTTCAAATTTTCCGATTGAAGATTTCAATTTGATCTCCCAAAATCCAGCAATCGATATCCCAATCCCAAGATTGTAGCCCAAATCTGCAGTCAATTCCCCAAATCAAATCCCAAATCATTCTAAAAGACACAGGAACAATCGAACACGGGAGGATGAGCATTCATCATTTTTCCAGCTCTCAACGCAATCAAAAAACCAGAGAACAAAATTCCATTCCTCACGGCCATAACCATACACTGCCAAGACCAAGAAAATCCCCCAATCCATCTCAAGCCTCCCACGAGGAACATCAAAGAGGTCTGGAAATTTCTCCAGACTTCAATCTTCCCTGCCAACACTACCTCTCACCCACCCACGGCTGAGAAAACACCAACCTTCAACCGTGATCCGTGACCAGCCTCTCCCATTTTTCTAGACCATCAAATCAATCCCTTCCTGAACCCACCAATCCTCCTTGCGTCCGATTTCCAGTGTATCTTCCTCCCCAAGCAGCCATCATCTTCCCCATCACTGCCAAACCAACATGTGATAGTCACGCCAAAACAAACCAGCCTCCCTCATCCCACAACCAAAACACAAGCACAGGAACAAAAATTGCCCAGCCTCCATCGCTGTCAACACCCAGCCACTTTCAAAACCACCAAAACAGTTTCTTGTCTATCCGATTAGCACACCAACTTACCTTCATCATCGATCAACGACCTTCCTTCTCCAACTATACCACCAGTATCTAGCCTAGAAAAATCACAGCCCCTCCATATCGTAAAAAAATAAAATAAAATAAAATAAATAAAAACCAGGTCCACTCTCCCGAATCAGCAGCTAAACCACCATGTATTCTCCTCTCTCCTTCATGCACTGTGTGACTAGCCTTCTCCTAGTCACCAAGGATCAGCCCTCATACCCTAAAAAAAAAAGATACCAACAGCCGCGCCCCCTCTTTTTTTTTACCCAAAACCCCATTGCTGCTCCTCAACGTTTATATATTTTACCCTTAAAATATACTGCTGTCCAGCTACTGCTTCTTTTTTTCTTTTTCCTTATTTCCCTCTTACTGTTGATATTTTTCCTTTAAAATATACTAGTGTCCAGCTTATATATTTTATAAAAACAATTATATATATTATTATTTTTTACATTAATATTAAAATTAATAATATTATAATAAATTTAATTATAAAACCCAAATCAATTTAATTAGTCAATTCAAAAATCAATTAACCCAAGAACTAAATTGATCCAGATTTAATTAATAAAATATAATTGACTTAATCTCATATGATCTTCTACTTGTTATAAAATTATGTCAAAACCTAAGTAAAAAATCCTTTGATTTTTTTAATTTTTTTATCATTATTTTTATTTAGAAAGAGAGTGTTTAGAAAAGTTTTGATGATGGGAAGAACTTGTGCTCTTTAAAAAACTCTCATGTCAAGAGTCTCTCGTCCATTTCTTACAAAGAGTTTATTCTCGTTTATTTTATTAAGAATGAAACATCGAGTAAGACAAAGAAATAATATTGCAATCAAAATCATACCAGAGAGCAAACAATGAATTGTTTTAAGGTCAAATGAATGATTATTGCCTGAACTATTTTTAAAGTTTGTTTTCTATCAATAAATACTGGTAATTTATATTCATGTTTTATATCTTGCAAGAACCCAAATCATAAGAGGAAAGCAAGCAGGAAAAACCGTATGACCTCATAATACCATAATTGTCAAACTCCAGGGATTTCCTATGTAGCTTCTCTCACTTTCTATTGCTTAAATATTTACATTAGTGCACTTCCATGGAAAGTGCGGGATAGTTTTAGCTGCTGGGGCATCGGAGATATTGTGTGGGAACAATATTGAGTAGCTATTTCACACACCATTGCCATATTATCATTTTACAAACTGTGGCATCCGAATGGATTCTTAATTATGCTTTCTGCATCTTAGCTAATGCTCGATCGATCCCCTCAATCGATCGCCATTGATGTAGGACTCGGATGTTATTTCACCATCTGATGACGACTCCGAGATGCTATACTGGATTCCCGGTTCAACTGCTGCGCCATGATAGTAATTTGAAGTCATTTTCCAGTTGTTGTATGCATTGCTTGGCACGTTCCCCATCTCAATGTATCTATTATGATCAGTTGAATACCCAAGTGGTGGAAATGATTTCACAGTCGTCTGATGCTGATCCAGATACTGATCCACTGGCTCACCTATTTATTATTTGTTTTTAACCAATTCCATGTTAGTAGAGGGACAGAGTTCATAAAGAGCATTCTTATTATTATTATTATTAATAAGAGAATTAACTATGTAATATACCTTGAGTGAGCAGAGGAGTGTCACTTGGAAATCCAGCAACCTTCTCCAAAGAGTTCCATTCTACATACGCGTGTCGCACCAAAGTCTCGACATAACCCTGTGCAAAAAAATTATGATAAGAAACATAAATGCAAGCGCGCGAGCGCAGAAATAACATAATTATATACTTGAAATATGTGCCTAGATGATTCCTTACCCTTATGCTTGGAAGCTCCTTGTTGGAGTATGAATTCCCATCGATCATGGCGTGCACGATTTGACATATAGGGTTTAAGGTGATGGTGCAATTGGGGCGGCGAAAAATAAAATGATTGTTCCCCAGGTCACAAGTCCTCGCATGTTTTATTGTAACTTCCCACATTTTCTCAGACATCCCAGGGCCTAAAATCTGTTCAATTAAAAGCAAAAAGTTAAGTTAGTTTCCATATATTTGGAGGCATTAATCAATTATAAATTGTCGGAAGGTAAAATGTTAATTTACGTACCCTCCTGAGTTTCTGTCGGTCGACAACAGACAACTTCAAGAAGTCTTGCACGGTGTTAATACCCTCGGCGGCTAGCTTTCTGTGGAAAGCTCCATCTTTCCCTATCTTCTCAAGCCGCCAAACTTCATCTTGTAGCATTGGTGGATGATGCTTCTTGTACACTGCATGGAACAAAAAAGATGTCATGGCTTGATCATTGTTAAAGAAAATGAATCCAATAACCAAACAAAACACATTAAGCGTATACCTCTCTGTTAATTTGTTTTTATTGGGACTATTCATGTAATTAGGATCAGTCGCATTCTCAGTTGGCAAAGAATTTAAGTTATTTCATTGACCACAGCGGCCGGCCGGGTGGATATGACAGATCATCAAATTAAGGAATAGAGTCGATAATAATAATAAATAAAAAAGGGCACTTGCTTCTAGAGTTTCAGCATTTAATTTTCATTACTTGAACGAATCAAAGGTTCATCATCAGTCTATGTAGTAAAAAACAATGATTTTATTACAACGAGAATATTGGGTATTAAAAAACATGTAATAGCTGCAAAATCTTAGATGTTTGTTGACTGAAATTTGCTGGTCCTCCTGATCGAAAAGGATTTTACTGCATGATGTAGAGACCCAAATGGTCCCCGTTGAATTGTAGTTCTTAATTTTCAAAGATATTTATAACTAGTATTGTTTCTTCAATATATACATATATACATGATAATAACGTTTAAATAGTATATATTCTAGAAAGAATTATGGCCTGGGATCCGCTCACTCTAGCAGCTGAAAGAAAATAAATAAATAAAAATGTGAGGTATTAATTTACGGCATTTAGGTTGTTGTTTCGATCCTCTAAGAACAACAAGCATGGCGTAGGGATGATGAACAACGAGTTTTTTAATTTGTTGTGTGACGAAAGCTGTTGAGTTATTCTATGTATTAGGTAGAGGGATAGCTCTTTCCCCTTTTGATCTCTGAAAGATAAAAAAAATAAAAATAAAAACATGTATCCCTTAATTCCCACTTCCAGGCAGTGATCCTTCGTTCAACCTCAAGCCCTTGCTTGAGGGGGAATTAATTGAATTAAAATTCCATTTTAAAATCATATCCATGGTCACATCATGAGCTATTACGCTAGGTGCTATCATAAGCATAGGTGATCGAACCTAGATAAGCTGAGGATAAAATAAATGATGAGGGCAAACCAAGCAAAGATCGAAGAATATATAAATATATAGCATGGTAAGATGTTTTGGTCAATGGTTTGACTTAATAGCTAGCTAGATTCACGGTTTTATATGGTAATCTATGGCATTGAGAAAGATTATAAGATCATATTTAATTTTATGCCCAGCTCGCCAGCCCACTTTAGCTAGACAGAGAGGCTATTGAATGGAGATTTTATAAAGCAAATTGATCCGATAATATTTTCCAAGAATTCAAGCAGTAATTAAATACCACGAGCTAGATAATTGTAGACGATGCATGTACGGTTGAGATTAATTATTCAGTTTGGTGAGATTCGCATCCATTTGATTACTATTCACTTAGTTGTGTCTACCAAATGAAACTAATTATAGCATTATACTGGATACTCAAGCATTAATTAAATACCACGAGCTAGATAATTGTAGAATGTTTTCAAAAAAATGGCAAGTTTACATGTATCATGGAGCTATAATATTTAAGAAATAGAGGGCGTAATTGGGTAGAAGACGCTTACATTCTCCACGGTGATCTTTGACAACAAAAGCTTCGGTGATTGCTTCACGGATTTTAACCCCTTGGTAGCTCCCCGGAGCTACTCTTGCACCGAGCCTGAATTTCCTGCTCCTGATCCAGCTCGAGTTGTCCGTGAACTCAATCTCTCCAATGGGTGCAAATCCATCCCGTAGAGTGACCGTCAAGCAATCTCCGGCTAGCAAAGGTCGCTTGCCTGTTCTCTCCTTCACAATATTGCTGTCAAAATCTTCACTTGTCCACTTGTTGCTATCATTCGAAGGGAAATCTCCATCAAGAACCACAACTTCAATCTTGAGCGGGTGAGGGAGATATGTCGAGACCATTTGATCACCCCTCGTGTCTACAAGAAGGATTTGCAGGGGAGAACTATCAAGATCAACTATTTTGCTCCCTGTGAAAATAGGGAGCAGAAGACTCTTGCTATACATCAGTTGTAGACTAGATGCTTCAAGGGCTTGGATTTGCAATGAAGATGATCTAGTCAAAGAGCATGTTGAACGCCTTAAACTGCTCTCCACCTCTTCGTTCACCTAATAAAACATATAACAACGCTTCTTAGTTAATTGTGTCATGCTTTATTCTTGCTAGGGTTTCTATTGGCCGGCAAGTTGTCCGGAAGATAAAATTAGTGAAAACCCTAAAATATTGAAAGACGCGTAGGGATATGGAGATTATATTCTATCAAATTATTATAAGTATATCCACGACAAGTAATTAAAACGAGGTGTATGTATATAAACACTTAATTAAATCCTTTTCTTGTATCGTTGCTATATATTTAATAGAATGAACATGCACAAGCTAGTAACATATGCGCTAACTTACCACTTTCCTGATCATTGGCTCTAATGAAAAACATAAATTCTTTAAGGAATTCACCATTACTGCTTCTCCAATCACCCTGTCAAGAAATTATACAAATGAGACATATACACAGTACTATTCTAATGTGCACCAGCTAGAGGTGCAATTTCTTTGCTTAATTTCTCACATAGAATTTAAAAGGCCCCCAGAAAATCTATTGGCGTGTTTCAGCATCAAACTCAAGTTTCATGAATCAAAACAACAGAAATGAAGTAGAAATTAGCTCAGAAATACAAACATACGAAGCGAAGGAAGGTCTAGTTCTCATTCGTTTCTGATCCGCTTGCTGATCCAAGTCCGAATCCGGTTCATCAAGAAAACGTTTGGCCGCCATGAAATTTAAGGAACTGAAGAGCAGAAACTAAAAATTGGGAGATGAAATGGTGAAGCAAGGAGTTTGAGTTTAGGGCTCAGTAGTGCTAGGGCTCTTCATCCACAAGTGATATATATAAGGGTACAAAAATAGCTAGAAAAAATAATAATAACAAAAGGCAGCTTCTGGGAATCATAAAGGAAAGATCTTGGTAGGTGAATAGCGGAGTGACCAAGGGGTATATGACGTAACGACTTTGACGTCGACTTTTCTCCAAGTCAACACCAATCAAGCACCATTGATCTTGCTCATTCGAGATTTGCTTCTCATAACAACGGCTATGATCAATCAACCGGTTAGATGGTGCAGATGCTTGTGTCTCAGCAGATTTATTGGGTTGCTGTTAATCAAAATTCTGGCCGTCTGATAATCTTAAATATTCTCGTGTGAAAATGGTCAGACAGCAGCTTCATTTCTGAGAAGGATCTGGCTTTTGGTGGTCGGTGGGTCCCAAACTCATTTCAGACATTTCATCGAAGCAATGAGAAATAATTATGAATTACTAGTGGGCCCATGACTGCATATCGTCGAAGGATGTCAAGCTCACGTCAATGAAGAAATCATCATGAATTATCCTTTTTCTTTTTTTAGGCAATTAGAAAATGATATACTGATGCTTGTCAGTGTCGATTTTTTTGTAGATGGTTTTTTTCTTTCTTTCTCAAGTATTGATACATCATCTTACCAGTTTTTATGTTTTTATATTTTAATTAAATAAATGTCATTTATAACAAAGTTAAGAAATTCATTCGTGAAATTTTAATTCTTTTAATTTTTTATTAAAAATCAAGACACAAAACATTCTGAATTGAAATGATAAAAATATTATTTTTATTATTTTCAAACAAAATTATTTAATTATTTATTAAAAGTAATATAATCTTTTTTTCTGATGTAATAGTTTTTATCAAATTAAGAGTTAAATTAGTTTTTTTATTTTTTTCACAGTAAAATAACTTAATTGTTTTATAAGTAATATATAAGTATTTTCATCTAATTTTTTAAATATAGTTAATTACTATTAAAATAAAAATATATATTAGGATGGCCTCCAACGGCTTTTCCTGTATTTTTATCATTGTTCTTTCTTTTCTATAGTCTAAGTTAATAAAGTGCAATTTGATATTTTAACAAATATAAAATATTATCTAATTTAATAAAGTGCAATTTGATATTTTAATAAATATAAAATATTATTAAAAAAATATTTTTTAATTTTTTAATTTGTCATATTTTTTCCATTATTTTTATTACTATTTATTAAATTTTTTAATTTGTCATATTTTTTTCCATTATTTTTATTACTATTTATTTTATTTATAATAATTTTTAAAATTAAATTTTTTTAACAATTCCATCCTCTATTTTTTCTTATTAGATTTTAAATTTATTATTTTTTAGTTTGAAATATTTTTAAAACTGATATTCTTTAATTTTATTATTTAATATTAAATTTTTTAAAATTGCTATCAATTTAATAAACTTCAAACGATAACTAGTTCATATCCAATAATAAAATTCTGAAATTTAAAATAAAGTTTATGACCTTAATTTTTAATGTAAAAAAATAGCTTGGATTTATTAAAGATAATAAATTATTTTGTTAACACGCTGGAAGTTCTTAATCGTGGGATATATCATTATTCTCAGCCAACGCTTTTTCACAACAAATGATCCATGAATTGATAATCATTATGTTCAGCACAAATTCTACCTTTTTCCCTCCATCATGGCCACCAACATCGTCTCCTCAAATTCACCCTTTTTGAACTTTGTTCCTCATTAAATTAAAATAGGGTTTCGTCAAATTATTAACAGAAATGCTGGGACTCAATCAAGCAAACGAATAAAAAATAGCATAGGAGGCAAAAAAAAAAAAAAAATTAAAAGAGGTCATGAGTAAAAATAAATATTTTTTTTAATAGGAAGAAGGCTTTCACATTCAAAATCCATTTTTTATCGGTGAAATTTTACACGAACAAAAAAGAAAAAAATATCTGGAAACACCATGCAAATCCATGTTTTTAAAAAATTTATTTTTTATTAAAAATTTATTTTTTTATATTTTAGATGGTTTTAATGTGCTAATCTTAAAAATAATTTTTTTAAAATAAAAAAATATTATTTTAATATATTTTAATTTTAAAAATAATTACAAAACCATATGTACTCTTAATCAGACCTTAAATTAAATGAAATAATTTATCCAGCATGCAATTTTTTATTCAAGATTAACAGTATTTTTAGCAGTAGTAAATGAGATTTCTTACGATTTAACTTTTTGTTTTTGTTTTTTCTGGCACAGGATACTCTCGAGTCACTGGCTCACTGTTCTTCAGCATGTTTGTCCCATCACCAGATTTAATACTAGATAATGCTTTCTAGGTGTCTCGGAAGGTTCCTCAGCATTGTTCGGAAATTTGGCAGCGTTTTCAGTTTTCACAAGGAGAGGTGGACCGCTCCACAGTGTGGGTGTGCGCAAGCCTATCACAGTGAGCTTATAGTTCTGAAAATCATGCTGATACGTTCTTTCCTCTTTCATTGAATTCCTGATAGCTACTCGCCTGACTTTGGTGTCCTGCTTTCTTGTGACATTACCTAATTTTTTATTTTATTTTATTATTATTTTATAAAAATCTAAAATTGCTAAATCATTAAAAAAACATATTTGATGTGTTTTGGTCATTCACACTTTTTTCTTTGTAATTTTTTATTATTTTTCTTTGTTAATGTCTTTAAAAAAATTCAAATTCAAAGATTATGTTTTTTACTTCAACACATCTACATTGTAATTCTAGTAAAATCAAACTTAATTAATGTAAAATTAATAAATTTGGTCTGATCTTATAAATTTATTAAATATGTGATATGAATCAAGTCAAGTTTAAATTTAGCCTTAAAATATTTACTAATCAATTTTGCGAGATTATGCATATCATTCAAATCGTATATTGGATAAAGCTGAAATTTTATAAGATAATCTTAGACATATAAAAATATATTATGTTAAATTATTAGGTCAAATGGAGTTCAGGAACATAATATTTTATAGGGTCAAAGTTAGTAGATGAATCTTGTCAAACTAAACTTTTTTGTACTGTTTTAGGACATATTTGAAGCTACCATTAAAATTTTATTGTTATTAAAGTTGGGCTAGAAACTACACATCTAAAACTTTCAAACCATATATTATAGGCCTAGTAATTCATGCACATGAAAGAGAACGACATGTTTGATATCAGGATTCAAATCTGTCAAGAATATGCAAAAATCAAAGGTTTGGGTTACATAGAGGAATTTTAATGTGAAGACTTTTTTATTATTCTATTTTATTTATTTCTTTATTTTTGAATAATTATTTTTAATTTAAATTTTTTTCTAGCGTGTTAGACATTGTTTAGGGGTTTATTTCATTATTTAATTTATATTAATTAATTATTAGTTTAGGCTTATTACATTACCAAAAAATCAACGAATACCAATGGAATTACCGATTAAATTTTTCTATTGGTAATTTGAGGTGATATTTACCAACCGATTTAAATCCATTGCTAACACCATCAGTATATATCGATAAAATTCCAGATGGAATATAAAGAATTTTAAAAAACGAAGTAATGTGATAATGTGGAAGTTTTTGTGGGTGAATTTATTGACGTAATTATAAAGGGATTCAAACCGGAGTGATGAGTCCACTTCACTGGCAAAGTTGTCATCAGAATCACAGACAGAAATATTTCATTAGTGATTCCATTGATAAACATTAATATATCACCACGCTATCAACCCTCCCCTCCTTTATTTCTCTTTCTTCTTCCACATCCCTACACCTAAACAATCTCCCCCTTAAAAAAAAAAAAGCAAAGAACCACCTCTCAAAACATCCCTAACTTTGATTAGTACTTAAAAGTACTTTTTTATCAAGATTTTATATCATTATTTTACACTTGAAGTATCAATAACTCCAATAACTAAAATATGTTTTATAATAACATATCTAATAATATAAGATACCTTTAATTTGTAGTAAATATTCATTTTAAATGCAAGCCTATCACATAAATAAAAAGATTGATAGATGAATTTAAGAAATGAAATTGAAAAGATAAAGAGAAGGTCAAACTCAGAAAAGAAATGTCGGTGCAGTTTAAATCAGAACACTATTCGATAATTAGGTCATATCTGAAGCTGTAGATCTTGGATTTATATCTACTTTATATGAATGGAAAGGTAAGATATAGGCCTACAACTTTCATGGGAGTCTAAGATTTAAAAAGGTCATTTTCAAGTCCAAATTATAGCAACAAAGAAAAAGTCTGAATCTGTCTTGCAACCTAAATACTGTTTAGTGTTTGATCCATATTTGGAGTTCTAGAAGCCAAATGACCTCCATTGTTTTTTTCCTGAAAAGGTGAGACAATTTCCTACAACTTTCATGGTTTCAAGTGATTTCAATTCTGACATTATCAATGACATTTTGGGCAGACAAAAAAAGATAAAGATTGTCATCAAGTCAAGAGTTGGTCACCTACTTATCAATTAATCATCAAATCAATAATTCTCAATTTTAGCCTATAAAAAGAGGCATTTGCCATGCATTTAGGCATCTTGGTTTCCAGATCAAGTTCATGCTCTTATTTTCTCTCTTTGTATTGCTTAGGTTTTGCTTTCATTAATATCAAATTTATGCCTTTCCTTTTCTTTACTTAATTAACTTTTATTTATTTATTTTCTTTCTTTCATTATGTTTAGCCAAGTTTATTATGTAAAGGTGAAAAAGTTACACTAATGGTATTAGAATAAGTATAGTATAAACTTAACATAGACTTTAATGTTTGATACTAACATGTTTTTTATTTGTTATCTTGTTCACTCTTTAATACTTTGCTTGTTAAATGACTAATCTAATTTTATGTTCATCACTTGGAACAACAAATACTTGGCATTTTCATAGCCCATATTATATAGTATAACTGACACCTGTGTTATGAAAAGAATTTGATTTGTTGTTAACAAAAGTTATAATCATGAATGCCTAACAACATTTACAAGTATTAACATTATTTAAATAAGATAACTAATGTAATTATGTTAACAATTTATAATCTGATTAGAATCTCATTTGTGTGTGGTTTTCAATTGAATAATAAGAGTTTACACTAAACTTGTTTGACATGCCATTAATGGATTCTCTAACCTTGACATTTGTTGTTATCATTATTTAATTCTTACATTGATCTTTCATCTTCATCTTCTTCTTCTTCTATTATTATTACTACTACTACTACTACTACTACTACTACTACTATTATTGTTATTGTTATTATTATTATTACTACTACTACTACTACTACTACTACTACTACTACTACTACTACTACTACTACTAC
>NW_011500330.1:110227-151902 GCF_000495115.2 Populus euphratica
TGTTGTTGTTGTTGTTGTTATCTATAATTTATACAATTAACCTCCTTATGGTTCTAACTCAATCTTGCCGAGTTATTTATTACTTCAACACTCCTGTACTTAGGAGAAGACATCAATCTTTTGGTCTTGTCAAGTTTTTGATGTCGTTAATAGGGAGGTAAGTTATTGTTCAAATTATAATATTTATTTTATTTTTACTTTTCACTTTTCTTATATATAACTTTGTTTCTTTTCTTTATTTTTTCTTTTTCCTTTTAATATATTCCTACACGTACATGATAATGTGGTCACGTATATTAAGTGGTAAACTTTGTAGGGTATCCTCATCATTTCAGAAAATATAACCGAACAAGATAACCAATCACTTTATAATGAGAATAACCGTGTTAGAATACTTAGAGATCACATGAATCCCACAAGAACAAGTGCACCATCATGCATAGTTTTCCCTTCTAATGCATCTTATTTTAATTTTAAACTAAGCATTATTCAACTTTACCTTATTTTCATGGCTTAGATTTAGAAAATTCATATTTTCATTTAAGGGAATTTAAGGAGATCTGTAACACCTATAATGACTCAAATTGTAGCATAAACACTATCAGATTAAAGCTTTTTCCCTTTTCATTAAAAGATAAAGCTAAAACATTGCTACAAAATTTGAGACCAGGATTTATTCGTGCTTGGGATGAAATATAACATTTTTTAAAGAAGTTTTTCCCTTCTCATAGAACAAACTCTTTCAAAAGACAAATCACCACTTTCAGTCAAAAACCAGGAAAAATATTTTATCAATGTTGAGATAAATATCGAGACTTGCTTAATACTTGCCCTCATCATGGTTTTAAAAAATAGAGATTGATTTCATATTTTTATAAAAGCTTAACACCTAAAAATAGGTAAATTATTGAATTGATGTGCAATACAACCTTTAAAGATAAATACCCTAATGAAATAATGGAGTACCTAGACTTGTTAGCTGAAAATGCTCAAAATTAGGACACTAAAGACACGTATGAGACTCCAAGTAAAATCCAACCTCATACATCTAATAGAGGTATGTACAACTTTAGGAAAGATCATGACCTTCAAGCCAAGTTTGCATATTTAGCTAGAAAAGTCGAGGCACTAGAATTAAAAAAGAGTGGTCAATTAAAATCTATTCAAGACATTACGTGTCAACTCTATAAAACAAATGAATACTTAACTAATGACTATCTGATTGATACTTAAAAGTATATTTTTATCAAGGTTTTATATTATCATTTTGCACTTGAAGTATCAATAACTCCTTAACTAAAACATGTTTTATAATAATATATCTAATAATATAAGATACCTTTAATTTATGGTAAATGTTCATTTTAAATGCAGGCCTATCACATAAATGAAAGGATTGATTGATGAATTTAAGAACTGAAATTGAAAGGATAAAGAGATGGCTAAACTTAGAAAAGAGATGTCGGTGCAATCCAAACCGGAATACTGTTCGGTAATTGGGTCATATCTGGAGCTATAGATCTCAGATTTAGGTCTACTTTATATGGATGGAAAGGTAAGACATAGGCCTACAACTTTTATATGAAGCCCAAGATCTAAAAAGTCCATTTTTAAGTCCAAATTATTGCAACAACAAAGAAGCCCGAATCTGTCCTCCAGCCCGAGCATTGTTTAGTATTTTGGCCATATATGAAGTTCTAGAAGTCCAAATGAGCTAAAGTTTTTACACAAGAAAGCTGAGACAATTTCCTACAACTTTCATGTTTTTGAGTGGCTCCAATTTTGACGTTATCAATGACGTTTTGAGCAGACAAGAGAAGATAAGAATTGTCACCAAGTCAAGAATTGGCCACCCACTCATCAATTAGTCATCAAATCAATAGTTCCCAATTATTATTATTACTACTACTACTAGTATTATTAGTATTATTAGTATTATTATTGTTGTTATTGTTGTTACTATTATCGTTTATAATTTGTACAATTAACCTCTCTGTGGTTCAACCCCGGTCTTGTCGGGTTATTTATTACTTCGACACTCCTGCACTTGGGAGAAGACATCAATCTTTTAGTCATGTCACTATCCAACCTTGCCTTCTTTTAAGGAATATCTCCATAAACAAGCCCATGCTTTAAACAATTTTCAAAGGCCCAATCATAACCCATACTCATAAATATACAATTCTGGTTGGAGAAATCATCCAAATTTTAGTTGGAAGAGTGATTATGCACAAACTTCATAACCATAGTTTCAAGCACACCATAATTTCCAAAATTCTCATGGATATACACCTCTTTATACTCCACCTCCTATAAGAAATTTTGAGAAAACTTTGTATGCATTCATTAAAAAGCAAGAGATAATCAACACTCAACTTGCTCAAAGCATAACAGATTTTAAAGATACTTTTGTAAAATTCACATTTGCCCTCAATTTTATCACCACTCAACTTGCTCAAAGCATAACAGATTTTAAAGATACTTTTGTAAAATTCACATTTGCCCTCAATTTTATCAACACTCAACTTGCTCAAAGCATAACAGATTTTAAAGATACTTTTGTAAAATTCACATTTGCCCTCAATTTTATCACCACTCAACTTGCTCAAAGCATAACAGATTTTAAAGATACTTTTGTAAAATTCACATTTGCCCTCAATTTTTAAAAGAAAGGTAAGTTTCCATCTCAATCACAGCAAAATCCCAAGGGGCAATACAATGCAAATGCAAGTAGTTCTGGAAGTCAATACATAGATCAAGTCAAATCCGTCATCACTCTTCGTAGTGGTAAGGTTATTCAAAAACCAGCACTTTTATTTTCTCATGCCATGACCAAACAAGAAGAAATCAAGGATGAAAAAAGCACCAAAAATATTGATGCAAATCTTTTGTCAAGAGTGAGAATAGATTTGACATTTGACATCACATCAATCGATGATTACTTTCCTAACGAATCCTGACTTTCTCTTAATTCAATGCCTTGGTTTGATAAAAATATCAATTTTATTGCATTAGAATTTTTGCTAGCTCACTAGAGTACCGAAGACAAAAGAAAATTTTTGAGTGACGTGCAAAAATTTTATTGGGATGACCCTTACTTATTCAATTATTATCCTGATCAAATATTTCAAAGATGCTTTTCCAATAATAAGGTAAGTAGTTGATTACCTACTCTCAAACATACAACCCTGGTTGGAGAAATCACCTAAATTTTAGTTGGAAGAGTGATAATGCACAAACTTCACCACCACAGTTTCAAGCACACCATAATTTCCAAAATTCTTATGGATATGCACCTTCTTATGCTCCACCTTTTAGAAGTAATTTTGAGGAAACTTTGTATGCATTCATTGAAAAGCAAGAGACAATCAACACTCAACTTACTCAAAGCATAACAGATTTTAAAGACACTCTTGCAAAATTCACATCTGTTCTCAATTTTCAAGAGCAAGGTAAGTTTCCATCTCAACCACAACAAAATCTCAAGGGGCAATACGATGCAAATGCAAGTAGTCCTGGAAGTCAACACATGGATCAAGTCAAATTAGTCATCACTCTTTGTAGTGGTAAGGTTATTCAAAAACCAATTCTTGAACCTTGTGAGAAAGATGATGAGTCAATCTCTAAGGGTAAGGAAGGGGTTGAATCTGAACATTGCAAAGAAAAGACTGATTCCCCTCCAGCACTTCCATTTTCTCATGCCATGACCAATTAGGAAGAAATCGAGGATGAAAAAGGCTCCGAAAATGTTGATGCAGATCTTTTATCAAAAGTGACAACAGATTCCACACCCAACATCACAACTATCAATGATTACTTTCCTGATAAATCCTTACTTTCTCTTAGTTCAATGCCTTGGTTTGCTAAGAATATCAATTTTCTTGCTTCAGGATTTTTGCCAGCTCACTAGAGTACCGAAGACAAAAGAAAATTTTTGAGCAATGTGCAAAATTTCTATTGGGATGACCCCTACTTATTCAATTATTGTCCTGATCAAATATTTCAAAAATGCATTCTCAACAATAAGGTAAGTAATTTCATTAAATTTTGTCACTCTAAGGCACGTGGGGATCATTTCTCATCAAAAAAGAGGATTATAGAAATCTTATAGAGTGGATTTTACTGGCCCACCATATTCAAGGAGTCACATGTATTCCGCAAAAACTGTGAAAATTGTCAAAAGGTGGGATTTATTTCAAAACATAGAGAGTCTTTAGATAATCTTCTATTGACTCTTAAGTCTCATCATAGTCTAGATAAACATCGTGCAATTCATGATTTATGGCCACTATTTCATAAAGAACATGATCGACTTAGTCTTGGGAATCTGACTAAAAAAGACCATGTTTGCCAGTTTTTAAGAAAACTAGATGGGAAGCCTATCCCCGACCCATAGAAGGTGTTTAAGCCGTTCTTGGACGTAAAACCAAGGGAAGATGTGAGCCACAATCATAACTACCTGTACATACACATGCTTTTTCAAAAGTAAATAAATAAATAAATAAAAAGAGAGAGAGAGAGTGTGAGACTCTAGCTGGCCTACATATAGGTGTTATGATTGCCTTTCTAATTTTTCATCTATAAAACCCTCTCTTCCTTCCTTTCATTTCTACTCAACCCATACATTCAACAAATACAGAAGTGTGTAGAAATGGCAAGTTCCTCAGGTCATCAAATAAGAAATATTTGTGTTTTCGGTGGATCTAGTCCTGGGAAAGAAAAGGAGTTTTTAGAATCAGCAAATCAGCTTGGTCAGGTGCTAGCTTAGAGAAAGATTCATTTAGTGTATGGGGGAGGCAGTCTTGGGTTAATGGGAGGTGTTAATAGCTGCATTTTTAGGAGGTAGTCAAGTTTTGGGGGTCGTCCCCGAAACTTTAGCACAAGGGGACATCATTGGAAAAACAATTGGAGAGGAACTTCAGGTCTCCACAATGTCAGCTCGAATGAATGCAATGTTTAACCATGCTGATGCCTTCATTGCTTTACCAGGTGGTCTAGGCACATTGGAAGAGATCTTTCATATTTCCTCTTGGGCCCAACTACACATTCACCATAAACCCATAGGTTTGTTAAATGTTAATGGTTATTCTGATAAGTTGTTGTCTTTTCTTGATCATGTTGTAAAACAGGAATTTCTAACATCTTCTGCAAGACAAATCATAATCTCTGCTGCTACTGCTGAACAATTGATTGACCAACTACAATCTTTCATTCCTGTAATTGATCCCTCCATGAATCGCATAAATTGGTCATCTAAGGAAAGCCGTAAAAAGCTTAAATTAGATTTGAGTCTTCATTTGTAATTTTTGTTTTGTTTTGTTTTATTATTGTGTTTTGTTATTTCTTATTTTTGTTTAAGTGTGTTTCAGGTTTATCACTGTTCGTTATTTCAGGTGATATCTTCTATACTCTATCTTTCTACCTTAGAATATTGAGGACAATGTCTTGTTTTAGTTGGGGGGAGAGGGTAGTAGTTGATAAAAAAAAAATTGTTTTCTATTTCATAAAGCATGTGCATAATTGTTGTTACTAGGATGACAGAGTAAAGGAGCTCTTTTGTTAAAGTGACTCTTGAGACGCATCTTAGTAACCATTATTAATAAGGTCTATCATAATACTTCTTGAAATATTCAAGTTTACAAACTCTTGTATTGTTATCACTTAATTCTGCTCATATACTTATTTAACATGTATTCTTAAACCTTAATTTATACACACACACTTTAACATATGATTGTGGGTTGCATATTGGATTATTATATTATTTATGTTCTTTTGTTAAAGGTAACACCTCAGGGAAAGGGATTGTAGATAATTAAAAAAAAGAAAAAAAAAGATAATAATAAAAATGTAGATAAGTTTGGTTTCGTAGCCTCTCTAACCTAAGCAATTAAGCCCGAAGGGGTGTTTTAACACCTAATACCCTAAAGTCAACGGACTTGGGAGCTATTGGCCCAACCCTTGTTACATGGATTAAGGAGAAAAGCTTAAGGGAATCAAACATTGCATTATCTACATATCATTATCTGCGACCCGAGTTACTAAGCTCGTAGAGGTGTCTTAACACCTAATGCCCTAAGACCAACTAGTCTGGGAGTCATTAGCTGAAAGCTCGTTACATGGGTTAAAGATGCATGATGTTTTTAAATTATATGTATATATATATTTTTTTTAAAAAAGACAAAAATAATAATCCCAACCCAAGGAAGTTAACCTTAAACATTAGAACAAAAATTTTGTTTTCTTCCAAGAAAAGCCCCATAATTATGTGTTGATACATTGAGCATAAAAGAAAGGTTTTTCTATTTTAACGCTTTGATTACTAGGGAAGTTCAATGATGAATACCTTGCTTTGTGGAATTAGCAAATTATTTTTCTATTTTAACGCTTTGATTACTAGGGACTAGTAATAAGCTGGTTGGGGGGTGTGATTAGTATTTAAAAGTGCATTTTTATCATGGTTTTATATCATCATTTTGCACTTGAAGTATCAATAACTCCTGAACTAAAGCATGTTTTATAATAATATATCTAATAATATAAGATACCTTTAATTTGTGGTAAATGTTCATTTTAAATGCAGGCCTATCACATAAATGAAAGGATTGATTGATGACTTTAAGAACTTAAATTGCAAGGGCAAAGAGATGACCAAAATTAGAAAAGAGATGTCGGTGCAATCCAAACTAGAACACTGTTCGGTAATTGGGTCATATTTGGAGCTATAGATCTCAGATTTAGGTCTACTTTATATGGATGGAAAGGTAAGACATATTCCTACAACTTTCATATGGAGCCCAAGAACTAAAAAGACCATTTTCAAGTCCAAATTGTAGCAACAACAAAGAAGCCCGAATTTGTCCTCTAGCCCGAGCACGGTTCAGTATTTTGGCCATATCTGGAGTTCTAGAAGTCTAAATGAGTTGAATGTTTTACACAAGAAAGCTGAGACAATTGCCTACAACTTTCATGTTTTCAAGTGGATTCAATTTTGACGTTATCAATGACGTTTTGGGCAGACAAGAGAAGATAAGGATTGTCACTAAGTCAAGAGTTGGCTACCCACTCATCAATTAGTCATCAAATCAATAGTTCCCAATTTTGACCTATAAAAGGAGGCATTTGCCATGCATTTAGGCATCTTGGTCTCCAGATCAAGATCATGCTCTTGTTTTCTTTCTTTGTATTTTTTGTAATGTTTATGCTTTGCTTTCATTAATATCAAGTTTATGCCTTTCATTTCCTTTCCTTTACTTAGTTAACTCTTATCTTATTTATGTTCTTATTTTATTTATTTATTTTTCTTTCTTTTATTATGTCTAGCTAAGTTTATTATGTCAAGGTGAAAAGGTTACACTAATGGTGTAAGAATAAGTATAGTGTAAACTCAATATGGACTTTAATGTTTGATACTAACATGTTTTGTATTTGTTATCTTGTTCACTCTTTAATACTTTGCTTGTTAAATGACTTATGTTGTATAACACTTGGTACAACAAATGCTTGGCACTTTCATAGCCCATACTATATGGTATAACCGACACCTGAGCTATGAAAGGAACTTGATTTGTTGTTAACATAAGTTATAATCATGAATGCTTGACGAGATTTACAAGTATTAGCATTAATCAAATAAGATGACTAATGTAATCATGTTAACAATCTATAATCAGATTGGAACCTCTTTTATGTGTGGTTTTCCAATTGAATAATAAGAGTTTATACTATACTTGTTTGACATACCATTAGTGGATCCTTTAACCTTGACATTTATTGTTATTGTTGTTAAATCTTTACGTTAATATTCCATCTCAAAGTTCTCATCATCTTCTTCATTTTCTTTATTATTATTATTATTATTATTATTATTATTATTATTATTATTATTATTATTATTATTGTTGTTGTTGTTGTTGTTGTTGTTGTTGTTGTTGTTGTTGTTGTTGTTGTTGTTGTTGTTGTTGTTGTTGTTGTTGTTGTTGTTGTTGTTGTTGTTATTGTGATTATTGTTATTATTGCTATTGTTGTTGTTTATAATTGTTGTTTATAATTTGTATAATTAACCTCCCTGTGGTTCGACCCCGGTCTTGCCGGGTTATTTATTACTTCAACACTCCTGCACTTGGGAGAAGATATCAATCTTTTGGTCGTGTCAGTAGTGTTATTAAATTTTATCACTCTAAGACATATGGGGATCATTTCTCATAAAAAAAAAAAGGATTGTAGAAATCTTACAAAGTGAATTTTACTGGCCCACTATGTTCAAGGACTCACATACATTCCACAAAACCTATAAAAATTGTCAAAAAATACAATTTATTTCAAAACAGAGAAAGTCTTTAGATAATCTTCTATTGATTCTTAAGTCTTATCATAGTGGAGATAAGCATCATGCAATTCATGACTTATGAACCCATTTTCATAAAGAACATGCTTGGTAAAGTCTTGGAAATCTAACTAAAAAAGACCTTGTTTGTCAGTTTTTAAGAAAACTTGATGGGAAGCCTATCCCCGACCCATAGAGGGCGTTTAAGTCGTTTTTGGGTATAAAATCAAGGGATGATATGAGTCATAATCATAACTACTTGTACATACACATGTTTTTTTTCAAAAATAAATAAATAGAGAGAGAGTGTGTGTGTGAAAGAGAGAGAGAGAGAGAGACTATAGTTGACCTACATATAAGTGGTATAATTGTATTTTCAAGTTCTCATCTATAAAATCTTCTCTTGCTTCCCTTTATTTCTACTCAACCCATACATATAACAAATATAAAGTATGTAGAAATGGCAAGTTCCTTAAGTCATCACATAAGAAACATTTGTGTTTTTTATGGATCCAGTCTTGTAAAAGAAAAGGAGTTTTTAGAATTAATAAATCATCTTAGTCAGGTACTAGCTGAGAGAAAGATTCATTTAGTATATGGGAAAAAACAGCCTTGGGTTAATGAGGTGAGTGTCAATAATAGTCTTATTATGAGGTAGTCAAGTTTTAGGGGTCATCCCCAAAGCTTGTTTTAGCAAGCGAGGACATCATTGGAAAAATAATTAGAGAGGAACTACAGGTCTCCACAATCTTTGATCGAATGATTATAATGTTTAAACACACTGAAACCTTCATTTTCTTAACAGGTGGTCTGGACACATTGAAAGAGATCTTTTATATTTTCTCTTAGGCCCAACTGCACATTAACCATAAAAATATTAATGGTTTTATGATAAATTATTGTCTTTTCTTGTTCATGTTATGGAATAGCAATTTCTAACATCTTCAGCACGACAAATCATAATCTCTGCTGCTACTGCTAAATAATTAATTGACCAACTATAATCTTTCACTCCTGTAATTGATCCCTCCATGAGTCTCATAAATTAGTCAACTAAGAAAAGTTATAAAAAGTTTAGATTGGATTTGAGCCTCTGTTTGTGAATCCTTGTGTCTTTTGGTTTTTCTAATAGTATATTATTTTGTTTTTTTATTTCATTTTTTTAAGTGTGTTTCAGGTTTGTTAATATTCAGTGTTTCAGGTGATGTCTTCTATACTCTATCTTTCTATCTTAGGATATTGAGGATAATGTCTCATTTTGGTTGGAGGGAAATGGTAGTAATTGATATTTTAAAAAATTAATTAACTATGTTTTCGATTTTATGAACCATTTGCAAAACTATTGTTACTAGAATGGCAGAATAAAGGAGTTTTTTTTTGTTAAAGTGACTCTTGAGACGCATCTTAGCAAACATTCTTAATAAGAGCTATCAGAATACTTCTTAAAATATTCAGGTTTACAAACTCTCGTATTATTATCACTTAATTCTTCTCATATACTCATTTAACAAGTATTCTTAAACCTTCATTTTCACACACACACACACACACACACACACACACTTTAACATATGATTGTGGGCTGCACATTGGAGTATTACATTATTTATGTTCTTTTATTAAAGGTAACAACTAAGGGAAAGTGATAGTATATATATAAAAAATAATTATAATAAAAATATAGATAAGTTTGGTTTTGTACCCTCCATATAAAGTAGACCTAAATCTGAGATCTATAGCTCTAGATATGACCCAATTACCGAACAGTGTTCCGGTTTGGATTGCACCGACATTTCTTTTCTAAGTTTGGCCATCTCTTTATCCTTTCAATTTCAGTTCTTAAATTCATCAATCAATCCTTTTATTTATGTGATAGACCTGTATTTAAAATGAATATTTACCACAAATTAAAGGTATCTTATATTATTAGATATATTATTATAAATTATGCTTTAGTTAAGGAGTTATTGATACTTCAAGTGAAAAATGATGATATAAAACCTTGATAAAAATACACTTTTAAGTACTAATCAGGTTTCCCCCTTACTTCTTTAATTGTTTAAATTTTTGTAATGTTAGAATAAAATAGGATGGTAGAACCATGGAATGTTTAGAATGCTTGTGGATTATTGATGTTGACACTTATGATCATTTAATTTTTATGGGAGACATTGCAAAAAATTCATTAAATCGAGAAAGTTTTCATTTGAAAGTAATAACTTAAGGTAAAGTGCAAGCTTTAAATCCTTTTGAAAATGAGAAAAAAATAGTGTGAAAGACAATAACATTGTCTATATTCTATATGAAAAGGAAATGAAATGATGAACTATGATAATGATAAAAACAAAATGTGCTAGATTGATTTGGGCAAATAATCGCACCAAAAAACTAAAACAAAAAAATATATGTTAAAAGAACATGAATGTACATATTAAATAAATCATAAAAGGAAGCCATAATAATATATAATGAATTAAATTAACATGAGTATTGATTAGAACAAACTGAATACTCGAGAAGCTAAAATGCATAAACATATTAGTAAAACAAAAGGTGTCGTAAATTAAATTTGTTGGGGGAATGAAACAATGATGTGAACCAAAGATAATTATGAGATATATATACAATCATATAGGTTAAGTGTATTTGAGAAAGTGAATTGAAGGATGACTCAAGCATGTTGTTAACAAGAGTTAATATGATGTAATTGTGATTATTAAATGATTATTATGATGAAATAAAAGCTCATCAATGATTGATGAAAATGTATTAAATTTGAATCTAGCATATTAAAAATCTTATTAATATCCTAAATTATCTGAGGATAAATTAAATAAAATATTTTGGCTTAAAAAATCCTATTAGAAAAATTAATTCTATAATTAATTTCATTTAAGGTTTCAACTTTAATATAAAATTATTATTTTATATATGGAGGGCTAAAATATATTTTCAGTTATAAGTTTTAGGGGTAGAATCATAATTTTATCCCTAGAAAAACTCTAAAATAGGTTGTAAGGAAAAAATCATAAATTCTATCATTTCTTCTTCTTCTTTTTACTATTACAGCTGCTTTTTCTAATCTTACACCCTTTTTTGTTTTTTAATTTCAATAATGGATTCTGGTTAGATCTAGTCAGAACGGTAGCTAGAATCCTTATTTTTAAAAAATTACTAAAAATAAATTAAATTTGGGAAAAATAAATTTTTAACATAAATTTAATTCACAATTAATGTTAATAACAATTAAAACATGCAATCAACAACCATAATTGTCTAACGAAAGTTCTGATACCACTATTGGGTTTTCCAAAACATATACACAGAACAAAAATAATAAATTTAAAATTTTTCAGGAATTTCAAGAATCTTGTTAAACAGATCTAGAGTTGTTTAGAGTTTATGCGAAGATTATCTAAAGATTAAATATTCTTTTTGACTTTAAATATTTTCTTCAAGGTTGGATTATCGTGAATCATAATCATTCTAGTATCCGATTTCTAACGGTAATCCACACAAATCACTAGTAAAAAATCTCTTAAATCCTTTTAGGAAAAAGAGATTGTTATACCTTAAAGTGCTAGCCCTTTTCTTTGTGTTTTAGATGTTTATGTTGTGTACTTTTCTCACCCTTCTCTTATAGAAAATAGAAGATAACATTCTATTTATAGGAAAACTTAAGAAAACCTATAAATGAAATATATCAATTTTCCTTTAAATAATATTGCATATATTATTTTAGATTAATTTTATAAATTTATTCAATCAAGTCCTTACTTGGTTATTTTGAGGTCTAGAATTATAATACTTTCTATTAATTATATTTTAGTACTTAATTTCTAAAATTTATTGACAATCAAGTCATACTTGATTAATCATTTTATCTTAATTTTTGACAAATTATTCTTATATATATAGCTCATTAAGTTTCCTAATAAATTAATTCAAATATAAATTATAATTTTAAATAAAATAAAATAAAATAAAATAATTTATTATCATTTCAATCCATCCTACTTCATTTACTTTAAATTGCTTGCCTTAAATAGTACGGAAGGATAAGCTTTTGGATTGCAATTTCATTTTCCTAGAAGCTTCCATAGGATGTTGCTAGTGTTGATGACAACTGAACCACATATTTCAATGTCTTAGCACCTCTGACTGACGCCATATACCCTTGGCTGTGTGTGTATGTGTTTCCATGCATTTGAGAGTGGCACCTAAAGTCCACAAATATCCATTACTTTCTACCATTTTCACAATGATTGTTTGATGTAATAGTGAAGAAACTCTGGAAGATCCATTTCTTTAGATTTATGTATCTGTTCACCATTTGCTAGACATCTTTTTGGATCAACCTGTTCTGGAGGCTGTACTCCTGTGAAACCATTAAACAGTTGAGAAAAAGCAGATTGAGGCCTAGTTCCAGGCTAGAAAGGTTGAAACGGGAAACTAAATCCTAAAAGTAGAATGATCTTAGAACACAAAATATTCACAATATCAACATGAGCAAACACTGAACAGAAGCAGAACATCAACAAGCCTGGCTAGCAGAGAACAATATGACCTGAATATGCATCAGAAATTCAAGACGATTTGAATTCTGTGAATACAGAAACGCATTATCAGCTGCTACATGTTTTCTCAGTTCCAGATTTGCATCCGACAAGTAAATCTTTAGAATTAACATAAAATGGATTTGCTTGACGCATTTCTGGCTGTGCTCAAAATTTATTAATTCAAGTATCAACGAATGGTGCTTTACATGAAACTAATAATAATAATAAAAAAAGAAGAAGCTAGAAATGGGCTAAAATTGCATGACCTTCGGAGCAAATCTCATCAACCTATCCAGAGCATCAAGAGTGAACTTTCTTGCAAACAAGTAGCAAATATCAGTCCATCTTCCGTTGTTCTTACAATGGCTCCATTTTCTCAACCTCTCCAAAAAATTAACAGTAATATCCAGTCTCCCAAATTTACGAGGATGAGGTCCACCCCTTGACCAGTCAACCCATGTTAAACTCCTGTTTGAATTTTTCTTCCGAGACTTCATGTTAACAAATGTAGGCAAATAGTGCTCATCACTGTAGCAAGAGACTTTGCAAAATTTCCGAAAAGTTGGAAAATATTTGCGGTCGGATACTACCTCCACCGCAAGCTGACGGTCCATCTCGACCCACTGGGAGCCTTTTCGCCATTTATCGAGCTGAATTACCGGCCTCATTCTATGGTTGTATCGGCCGCGGCCAACTGGGCCGGGTAAATCGTAAACCTCGATGAATGTTGTTGTCGAGCCCATTAAGTAACTGTAGATGGTGGAGAAGTTGAATAAGGGAATGCATGATTCTGATAGGAGAACAAAACGTTGATTTGAGAAGTCCAGTAGAGCATTAGCAAGTAAACGACGCTCTGCTTCCACCATTGAAAACTTTCCCCACTGTACCTCCTGCGTTCATGAAAAATAAATCCTTATTAGTTGAGGTGTATTGGAGATAGATCACTGATTGCAAAGAAGGGCCTTTTGACATGTCTTGGGTCTTTATCAACTGAAGGCTAAGCTGCAAAGCCTGCTATTGAATGAAATCAGGTGGGCACTCAGTATTCATTGCTTTATGGTTGATCCCAACTCTTATCATGGCATCTTTTACCATATATATATATATATAAAAACCAACCCCATGAAGAAAGGAATGAGAGAACGTGGAACGTAGAAAGGTCGAATTATCTTCTCAGTTGGAAAAGGAGTAGAATCAAAGTAATGCATGGAGTGAACTTGTAAATTATTTGGCTTTTATTTTATATATTATTAATTAATAACAATTGCATTATATAACAACAATGATGTTGTATGATTTCTATATAAAAACATTGCATTTAATATTATTTTTGTGTAATAATTAAGATCTTCCGATATAATTTTTTAAAATACAGTCTAGCTGTATGAAAATATATTTTTATATATTATCAACTAATAACAAACTTATTCGGAATTTGTTTTTTTTAGTAATAGACTACGCTGTCCATTTCATTAATTTGTACTTATAATATATTAATTTTGAAATAATTTGATTTCATTGTAGAAAACCTTACTAAATTAAATGATGTTGTATAATTTCTATATAAAAACATTGCATTTAATACTATTACTGTGGAGTAAGATTTTTTTATATAAATATGTATAAAAAATGAAGTTCTTAACAATTCATAATATATTACTGTAATTTCGAATATTGGAAATTTGGAAAAAAGGGCAATATTCCAACTTTCTATGGAAACTTATTTGTCAACATTAATATGATCTATCGCTAGCTAATAGCCATGAATATCACCTTAGCATTTTCTTTATATTGTAAGAAGAAGTAACAATTCTGTATGTTTTAAGTAACTAATGGAATGAAAAGAAAATAAACGAATAAATTAAACTGACCTTGCTTGGGATCTTCCTGCCACGAAACACAGAATCTTCCTCTTCTGTATAATTTCCATTGAAGGATGGATTGGAATGCACAAAAATTGAATAAAGCCCTTGATGCCCTCTAAAGAACAAGTCCCACAACGGAGCCAAAGGCAAAGGCCCTTTGGTCAAGAACAGGAAGGCAACCTTGGGGACTCGTTGGAACGGGTAATTGGGTAGACGAGGAGCCATTGAGGCTCTCCATAACAATTCTTCCTCGTTCATATCATGAGAAACGTTAGGGGCTCTCAAGAATTCTTCGAGTCCGAGTCGGCCAGTTCTGTTTCTGTCGGTTGTAATGAAGGGAGAAGATGAGGAGGAGTTGGATAGGGAGGTGTTGGTTGGATTGTTAGAGAATTGGTCGAGTTGAAAGTTGAAAGAAATGTCTCTGATGTAGGAAGTGCGTGCGATACCAAAGGCTAAGCCACAGCCAAAGACCAGCGAATAGAAGATGAAGTTGTGGAGGTGCGTTTGGAGCTTCCATGAGGTTTGTGGGCGTAGCTGCTGATCGTCGGTGTCCTTCATTGTATAAAGAGTGGGGATGTTGAGGAAGGGTTAGATATGTACTATGGAATGAATTGTAACGGCCGGAGTATTTTATGAAGGCCTTAATGGGTGTTTATTCCGGGGAGAAATGAAATTGCCGTTGGCTTCTCAGGAGGTTCTTCAAATAATCATGACTGCTCTGTATCCTATATAGCAGAACCTAGTGCCCTGTTTGATATTAATTTCAAGTTTCTTTCTTTCCATATATATGTACATGGGGAGTGATCTACTTACACGTAAGACTTGTAATTTTAAACAAATTTCTAGCCTTTGATTTGTTTTGCATCCAGAGGCGGTTACTAAGTCAATATTTATTATTATAATAACAACATTAATTACATTTCTCAATTCATCATGTTACACTTTAAGTACACATCTCTTTCGCTTCTTGGCCACAATAAAACCCTAGTTTTTCTTTCTTTCTTATATATATATATATATATATATATATATATATATATATATATATATATTTCAAATGAAAACCATCTGTTTTTCTTGATTTTATTATGATTTTATGACGTTATGAATTAAAGATATTAATATTCACCCCAATTGGAGACTTGGAGAGGCCCTAGATCGCTCGGCTCATCATGGCCTATTCCTAGGGCTTTTGGTTTGGGTTTGTTATGTATTGTAAAAGAACATTTAGGCCCATAAAGAATTAGTATTTTTTTCAACCCTTGATTAAATAGTCCGAATAATAACATTTCTCTTCAGGAACAATATAGATTTCCCAAAATATTTGTTTTTAAAGAAAAAATTATCAAATCTTTATTTTTGATGATTACAAAAATGATGAGAATTAACTTTAGTATGTATCAATTTTGATTAAAAAACCAGTATAAAAAATAATTGAAGATGATATATTTTGTACAAAAAAAATACGCTTTTTTCCTTTCTCTCTCTCTATCTCTCTCTTAGATTTCCCAAAATATTTGTTTTTAAAGCAAAAATTGTCAAATATTTTTTCCTTCCTCTCTCTCTATCTCTCTCTTTTTTTTTCTTAACTTTTTCTATTATGTTATTCTTTAATAATTCTAAAGCTTATGTTCAAGTTTTTCATAGAGTTATTTTTTTAGTATGATTTTCTAGTTGGTAGAATTTGATTAGTAGTGCCATCAGTCAAGGTAGTATTATTGAAGTCTTCAGAGAGCAATTTCAATCAATTCATTTACACTAAATAATGAATAATAAAACTATAAAGGTAAAAGATTCAATTCTTGATAGCAATGTAATATACATTTCTTTTACATTTTAGGTATTTTAAAAAGTAATATACTGAACAATATGTTTAAGATATTTTGTATATTCTTTTCTCATGCATGTGTTTTTTTATAAAGTTACATCTTTAATTTTTAAACTTATAAAGTTATTAATGATAATTAACAAATATCATTAAAGGATTTATTAGAGGTGCCTAATCACTACCATAATCTTTATATTTATCGATAGAGTTTTTTGTCGGTATTTGTATTATTATTCTGTCGGTAATTAATTTACCAACAGAATCACAGGGGGGAATGCTCATTTTGTAAGTCTGTTGGTAACAAAAAAAAATATTATTACCGATAAATTTATTAACAGAAAAAGTACAAAAAATAATTACCCGCTTCATTCTATCAGTATTTTCCTTAGAAAAATACTATATATAATTTTATCTGTTATTATTTGAAAATATTTAAAAAAATATATTTTACAAAACTATAAAATAATTAAATTAATATAAATCAACAATTTATAATACTCAAAACTGAGTTGTTTGCAAAAAAAATTCAACTCAAACAAATTCACAACAAATAAATAACAAAAAAAATAAATTCAACTAAAAAAATTCATATGAAAAAAAAAGAAGTGTGATTGCTAAAAAGTTAAAAATCCTATAAATAAATCAACTAAAAATTGATTTCATATGGGAAAAAAAAATCCTATAACAACATTAATATAATTGTTAAGAGCAAAAAAAATTAAAAATAAAATAAAATAACAAAATAGTGAAGAAAACATGAAAAAAGAAGAAAAAAGAAAAATCATATCTTAATGTAATTGCAAGTGAAGCTAAGAAGAGAAAAGAAACACATTCATAAAATATATTAATTAAAAAACTGAGAAGAGAAAAGAAAAAAGAAGAAGAAGACATATCTAAAAATGGAGAAAAGGATATTAATTAAAAAACTGAGAAGAAAAAAGAAAAAAGAAGAAGACATATCTGAAATGGAGGAGATAAGAGAAGAGAATCAAATGGATATTGATGTTTTTTTACATATAGAGTTGAGGAGAGGAGAGAAGACAATAGAAAGAAAGGCATGTCAATTTTTTTACATATGAAGAAGAAGAAAAAAAAGAAAAAGAAAGGAGGTTTGTTTGTTGTAAAATTATGGATTCTAGGTTTTTTATTAGGGTGTTTTACCGACGGATAATTAAATATTTATATTTTTAATCATTTTGTTAGTGATTTTATTTATAATATTTAATTTAAATTTTAAATTTAATAATTTTTTTTAGAAATCACCAAATATTACCGATAACTTTTCAATCCGTTAGTGATTCTTTCTGTAATATTTAATTTAAATTTTCAATTTAATCAAAATTTTTCAAAAGCTGACCAAATAACACCGACAACTTTTCATCCCATTAATGATTTTGTATGTAAAAAATAAGTAATTAACAATGCAATTGAAAAGTGAACAGTTTTAGAGCTATCTGGAAAATATCAATGGAATTTTTTGTTGGTCATTTTTTTGTAAGTGACATGATGAAAAATATTAATAGTTTACCAATAATTTTACCGATAAAATAAATTTTATTGGTATTTTCATTGGTATAAATAACATGTTATTGTATTTTTGGTTTTGTTTTATTTTTTTTTCACTGTAATTCTCTTAGTATATACTAAGAGAATATTTCTATCGATAAAATTTACTGCAATTTACTGATAAAATATTTTTATGTATTCTTGTTTGTATTTATTAATTTTCTAGTAATGATTGGGTCAATTTCAAGGTTAAAGACCAACAAGATTAAAAAGATATTCCATAGATTAATTCAAAATATTAAGGTCAAGTCAAGCTTCAAAATTACAACAAGAAAAATAAGACTTTAATGAATGTAATCTATGGAAAGGAAGAAGGTAGTTTTTGGGCTTGAGGCATGCATATTGAATTTATTTTTATGATATGAAATTTTATGGTAATAGTATAACTTCTTATTTAACTAATAAATCAAAAATAAAGTTTTTCTAAAAGATTCTATAGCTGTTATTTTATATAAGGTTAAAATTTAATACCACTAAGACATTAGAAAGGCTTTGTGATAAAGCTTGGAAGTTACTATTCAAGATTTGTAAAATTTTCCTCAATGATTTAAGATCTTTCTTCTATTTTATTTAGAATTTTATTTTATTTTTCTATCCTTGTTTAGGATATTTAATTATATAGAAAATAATATGATATTTTATTTAGATTTTTTGGTATTTTAATTTCAAAAAGAATATTATATGTGCAAGGTTGCTTCTCTTGATTTTTTATTAAACTCTTTAGAACTTATCAAAAATTACTTATTTGTGAAATTCATCCTTATATTATAATTCTTGATTCTTTATAATTAATGGTTTTGTGTTTTCATCCAATAAATACAATTTATTAGTTTATGTAATTATTAGGTTAAGTTCTTTTCAATTTGATTTTAACTTTTTTGGGTTATATTCAATCTTGATTATTAATTTTAAAGTTCTTATCCTTTGAATTTGGATATATTGATATTAGGGCCTATATTTAAAATCATGTTTTATCTATCTTTAAATTTTTCATGTCATTGTTCATGTTTTATTTTAAGAATTTGTTTTATTTTTGTTCTTTTTTATCAATTATTGAATTGAGGCAACTATCAAGAAAAAGTTTAAGAAGAAGAAAAGAAATTACAATTTGTTTTCTCCATAACTTGATATTACAAAAAATAAATTGAAGATTTAAGGATTTATTTATCTTTATTTTTTTTTATAATTGGTAAAGATTTTCATCCAATAACTATGATTTCTTGGCTAAGATAATAATTGAATAAGGTTTTTTTTTCAATATAATTTTAACCTTCTTGAGTTATGTTTAATCTTAATTGTGGTTCTAAAATTCTTATTTTCTGAGTTCACATCAAAAAGATAAAAGCTAATAAAGTAACATGCATACTTAAATATAACATAATAACTTTGTAAGTTAAAAGATTAAAGATACAACTTTATGAATAACACACGCATGAAAGAATTATATACAAAATATCTTAAACAAATTGTTTAGTACAGTTGTTAAAATACTTAGAATGTAAAAGAAATCGCTATATTTAAGTATGCATGTTACTTTGTCAAGTCTCAAGTCTTGTTCGCACCCTGCAGGAATTAAGGTGAACTTATATCATATTACAAAAGACACAGTCTCTGTCTAAAACAATAATAAAAAAGTCATGGTCTGGAACAAATTTCTGATCCAAGTAAATTTTAATTAGTCAGTCTCAAGTACAAAATTAATCGGTCATACATAAATTTTAATTAGTCAGTCTCAAGTACATAATTAATCGGTCATACAAAAAAAAAAAAAAAATTGTCACCACTTGACAAATGACTCAAAAGAAAGGTTAAAATCATTTTCATCAATGCCATAATCGTAATCTTCATTGTAGTAATGTAGGTGCAAGCTGCAACAATGGCTGCAGAGTGCCTGGTACGAACTTCCTAGCGAACAGAAAACACAGTGAAGAAGCATTGCCATTATAAGTGCAGTTTTCACCAAACCTTATGCGATCCAAGAACTCATCAGAAATATCTTGCTTCACAAACCTTCCAGGATGCGGACCTGCCTTAGACCAATCAACCCAAGTAATGCTCCCATTCGAATTTTGTTCTGGGCAACGAATATTCACTAACGTGGGAATATAATGTTCATCCATGTAACATGGAGGGCTACAATACTCGCTGAAGATGCGATAATACTTGGTATCGGATATGATTTCAACGGCGAGTTTCCGATGTACCTCGAACCATTGAGACCCCTTGCGCCAATCGGAAATGGTGATTGCAGGGAACATTTTCGGATTGTACCTGCCTCGCCCTACCTTTCTTGGATCATCATATGACCCTATGAAGCTTTCGTTGGCATTAACAAGGTAGTTATATACTGTTGTGAAGTTGAATATAGGGATGCATGTTTCTGAGAGCAACACAAATCTCTCGTTAGATACATCGAGAAGGGCATTGGCTAGTAGACGCCTCTCTGCGTCGATCATCGACGGTCTTCCCCATTCCACAGGCTGAGATATATAATGGGGAAAGAATCAGAAAAAGGTTTTTTCATCATAGAAGATCTAATTGATTTCGAATTATCAGCTTGCAATTGGAACAATAGAAGTGTGGCTACTCCATCATATAACTTACAGGTATAATTCATAAACCATATAGAGTAAACTATCCTAAAGTTTTGTTGTGGTGTGCTTAGGCTATATGCAAGAGAATTCATTTCAGGAAAATCAATAAACAGTTTTCAGTAATTTTTCAGCCTGCTGCTTCATATATTTAGCTTTCCTTTCGTCCCATTTCTTTAGGATTAGAAATACAAATTTTGGGATTATCCTGTACCTGAACTCTTCAGATATTTTTCTACGCTATTCAATTTGAGATACTATTTTGAAAACTGATAATTCTACCATATTGTCAACACTTTCACTTTCCTGTTTTCTGGTTGTTATTTACATGCACACATAGAAATCAGCAAGAGGATGGAAAAGACTCACCTTGCTTGGAATTCTTCTTCCATGGAAAACAGAACCCTCAGGCACTGAATCATTGTAAGAGGGGTGATGGTGAACATAAATAGTATAAAGCCCTTCATGACCTCTAAAGAACTTCTCCCACAAAGGAGCCAAAGGTATAGGTCCCTTGGTCAAGAACATAAAAGCAACTTTACGGACATGTTGATCACGTGGAAAATTTTGACTCCCTCGTATCATTGATGCTCGAGAAAACAACTCCTCATCATCCATTTTGTGCACAAGCGGTGGCCTAACATCGGGTAAAAGGGTTGGTAGCGATGCTGGTGGTGGAAATGGTTTTATTAAGGGTTGGTAGCGATGCTGGTGGTGGAAGTGGTTTTATTGGTGGTGGTGGTGGTGGCAGGAGTACTTGTGGCGGTGGCGGTAGTGTCAGAGAAAACATGGTAGCATGTGAATCGAAGAAGCATTTCAAATATGAACTGATAGTGATTCCAAAGGACAAACCAAAAACAAAGAAAAGAAAACGGAAGACATGGCTTAACTGTAAATGGGAATTGATAACTTTGGCAATTGATGATGATTGTTGCTTCTCGTTTCCCATTTCTTTCACGCTCCTAGAGAAGAGAGTTGTCTCGGAATGGAGAGGACAGCAAGAACAGAAGTTAAAATAGTCCAATAGACGCTAGGACTTGAAAGACTTGAAGCGAAAGTTAAGATGGCATGCATTTGTTATGGTCCTATGCAAGTTCTTTAGTTTTACTCAAACACTTCAAAGAACATTGAGCTTAGATTCACCACCAAAAAAGCGAAGAAATTTCAAACTCGACAGCCATTGGTGAATCTACAAGCTTCAAAAATATGCGCAACACGCTTGGTAAAGACCCTGCAGCTACAGCTCATATTAGCCCATTGCTTTCATTAAAACTTGACGCAAGGATACAATAATCAAAGTTGTGAACCCATAAATTTGAGAAAATTGTGAACCTAAAGTCAATCTCCAAATAGCTTTACATTTGGCAATGTGACACCAGGCTATTAATCTCTGCCCTGCTGGTCATGTTCTTGGATAGATTTTGACAATTAGGCCTCGCCTAAAAAGTCAATCTCCAAATGGCTATGCATTTGGCAATTTGGCACCAGACTATTCATCTCTGTCATGCTGGTCTTGGTCTTTGGATAGATTTTGACAATTAGTACACGCCTAGAAAGGTTGACCCTTGCTTACCACTCTTCTCATTATTCTTCCATTGACCAGTTGACGATGTTTACGAGTGTATTAATCTGATCATAATGGAGATTCTTCCATTTGCTTAAGGCACCAAGCTTCACTAAATTACAGCTGTGCGTTGCTTTGGAACCCTTCTTTTAAGCCATGTTACCGGAGACAGAATGCTTTCTTGAGAAGAAAAATGACTCCTTTTTGCTCTTTACGTATCATTTCCGAAGACTGCAAATTTGGCAGCTCATGGGTTGGTTATTTTTTTAATAGCATCTTTATTTTTGCAATTCAAAAGTATTTTTAAATAAATATGAAAACTTTAAACGAAGTACCAAACTGAATCTCTAAGCTACTAACATCGTTAGCAGTCGTGGTTTGACCACAAAGACTAGGTTTTTATTTATGATAAACTGAGACAGGACAGGTAAACGCAACTTCAGGGAAGGTGTTGAGAATTTCAACACTCAACCCATGAAACATTGACAACCAGATCGAGTTCCTTTAGAGGAAGCCAATAGAATTATTAAAGACCTTATTTCTGGCCCAATGAAGGAAAAAAGAAACTTCAATTCATAAAGGGGATCGCCTTTTAATGCTGTCTGCACCCATCTGCGAAGATTTCTGGCCCAAATTTGCTGACCTTTCTGACTCTCTGCTTTCAATCCCTTAGTTCCACGCTAACCCACTTTATATTTGCAGAAAAACCACAAAAAAAACCTTGCTGGATCTAGAGTGGTGGGCTTATCTCATCACATAAAACCACCCACTCCATTCCCAAAGGATCTGAAACCACATTCCCAAATAAATAGTAATTTATCAAAAGAGATGGAAAATGAGTTCTTGCTAAAAATTAGATGGAAATAGATAAATTAGTTTTTTTTTTTTTTTGTAGAAAAAACAATATGAGACTATAACTACATCACTCATCAGAAGCCATGGTAGATTAAACTCTAATTTAGAGGCAGTACGAGAGCTTAGAACCAGGTTGCACAAAGACCATACCTGAGAAGACACCTTCTAGAGAAGGTTTCTTTTTTAGAATACTTGAAGCAAGAACACACATCATTGTACAAGACTTACTCATTTCATATGAACAGGAAGTTTAAGAGTCATTCTTACAGACTTGCTCTGTTCCTATTATTATGATCTACAATGATTGGAAGTGAAAATATTTGAACAAGTTTATAGGTTTTTTGTTTAAAAAACACACAATTCAAAATGCCAAACTTCGGGATCCATGAACTTTATAGATGAATAAAACTATTGCAATAAATACATGCTAAGAGGAACATAGTTTTCGTTTCCAAGGACAGCTCACATAAATCACAGAAATCAGGATCCACGTACTCCGTACTCCTCAAGCTGGATCGGAACCACAAATTTAATTTGAAATAAAAGGAACCCATTAGTAACGCTTTATGTGTATTTGAGAAATGTGATTTGGGTTATCTTTAAAAATATTTTTTTATTTTAAAATATATTAAAATAATATTTTTTTATTTTTAATATTAACATACCAAAATGATCTAAAACACTAAAAAATATTAATTTAAAATAAAAAATAAAAATTTTAATTATTTTTAAAAATACTTTTAAAATACAAAACAATAAAACCATAAAAATTCTAAAACTCATGCAATTAAACCGATGGTATAATAACTTTATTTATTATTGGTTCAATGGATTCATCCACAAGACTTTGAGTAAATAGATTCAAGAAGATTATTAATGAAATTCTTTAAAATGCATAGGCTTCTAGTGGATTTAAAGAGAATATTAAAGAGTGCAAACTTTAATTAATTTTATTCATATTCAATAAGAATTTGCAGGAGAGCATTTATATATTATTAAAAAATTAAAATAAAAAATTAAAATATATTAGTTTTCACCCTTTACTCCTAGTTTGGTCATAATTAGAGCTACAAAATAAATTTTAATATGGTTTCAATTACAATGAAAAATAGATATTCACATCTTTTTAGTGATATATGGTAAATGTTCTAATTTATTAAAATGAGGGGGGCATTCATTTGAATTTAAGTTTTGATTCTACTAGCATATTATAAAATTTAATTTTGAGCTTGTTTTAATTAGTTAAACTACTATTTATTTATTTTTTAGTTTATTTTAGGACTTGTAGCATTTAAAAGTTTATTTGGGTTGGATTTTATTTTATTGTTTTAGTTATTTTAAGCTTTAATGTGTTAAGGTTTACTTATCAAGTTTAAGTCTACTAGGTCAAATTATAGTTAATTTTTTACTATATAAATCAATTGTTAATATTATTTTGAGACTGATAAAATTTTATTTAAAGTTACTATATATTGATGTCTTGTTTTTATTAAGCGATTTTCATACTAAATTTTTTATTAAACTTACAAACTTTTTGAAAAATTAATTAATTTTATTGTGATTTATATTTTTTGTTCATATTTTATTATAAATATAAGATAAAATGATCAATTATATATAATTTGATTCTCAAACAAGATTTTTGTTATCTAAGTTGTAAATTTTTTCTTCAAACCTCAAAATAGCCATCCTTCTTCAAACCTCAAATTAGCTATCAAGAGACAATTCCGCATAAGAAACATGTGAACTTCGAATTTTGAAGCAGATGGTACTTTGATCAAAACATGCTGAAGGCATATATGGCAGACTGGAACAATCATGCGAGTATTAAAGATGTCAAATGTTCAGCGCATACCATCACTGACTGGTAAATCTAAATGGTTGTTGCGAGCCCATGGTTTTCATCTCACAAATTAGTGGCATTCCCAGATAAGGAGCGCAAGGAGCAGATAAATCAAGCCAAGCTCTGACACTCACCTGACTTGAATGTTACTCATGATCACTCAGCAAGTATTCACAGTACGATCAGATTTACAAATTCCCATTCATTGCAAAGCTCAGGATCAAAATTCAAGAGTACAAGATAGACGAGACGCTAACACCGAATGCTGTTGTATGGATATAAGCAATCTCTCTCTCTGTCGCCAAACTCAAATTGAACATTTCAATTTACATTTTGACAGTGTCTTGCATGTAAAAGCAATCCCGGAAAAACTAAACAAGCAACAAAGCCAACCAAAAAATGAATATACCTGATCTACACCCAAAAAATGAAACCAAACTTAGCATTCAAGGTGGTTGAATACATGGGACGGACGAAGTCAAACAACTTCTCTTCAGCAGTCACTAACAGCAGCACTGTTCCGAACATTTAATGCTATAAAAGGTAATCAGGAATATCCGGTGTTTGTGCAGCCACATTTATAGGTGCATCAGCTCTTTGTCGACTTTTGTGTCTACCATGGTGATCACTAATCTTCTCTCTCTCTTTCTCCCCATCACCTTCCCTTCCATCCCCATTCTTCTTCCCTCGACTTTTCTTGCTTTTCACCTTACCATGACCCCGGTGTTGGCTTTGCCTTGAACTTGGATTTTCATGATTGGGCTGTTCTCCGACAGCTTGATTTTCTTTTGAACCAGGTAGAATAACATGTTTCGCCTTCCCTTTTCTCTTACTGGATGACTTATCAGATGGATTACTTTGTGATGAGGCTGCTTTGGCTTCATTACCTAAAAGTATATCACGAATGGCGCCAGAAAGTAAATCATCCTCGAGCTCTGGTTTCTTGGAAACGACAGGTGCTGCATCTCCTCCTTCCAACTTCACCACCACAGGCCTAGGTTTTGCATAGTTTGGCTTTCTCTTGGAGACTAGTGATTGGTCTGCAAGCTTAACTAAATCTTCAGTGTCATCATTCGTGTTAATGCCAGAACTAGGGTCATTGGCAGGGGGGTAATCATTTGCGAGAATTTTATTCTTTTCTGAAGGGAGATAATACAACCCATGCCGCTTTCGGTGTTCTGTAAGCAAGGAAGTGGACTCTGTTGATGGTTCTGAATCTTCTTCGCCTTGGAGGTTAGAGATGGAAAAACCATCAACTTCTCCATAATATGGACTTGTAAGAGAAAAAGAATCAGGTGAAGGTAATTCAACACCTCCACAGATTGCTTCCAAGTCAGTGAGATTCTCCTTAAGCACTAGTTCATCTGGTATAAGAACTCTATCCTGAGCAGTTACGGAGACCGGACCAAGCTCCTCAGAGAAGGCATCATGCACCCATTCAACAACTCTGGAAGCAATCACTTTTTCCCTCTCCAAATTTGCTTCCTTTTGAATCAATGGATTAGAAAATTCTTGTCGTACCAACTCAATAAATCCAAGCACATTCCATGCTCTCTCCTGTATTTCAACATCAAGGCTGCCTGATAATGGACCCAACACCAATTCCATCAAGTTTAACAGGTTAACAATAGATTCATGCATAAAACTTTTTTCCTTCATGAATGCGGGTGTAGATGTCTGTCCAACCCCAGTATCTAAAACAGAAGGATCTTCATATGATTGGTTTGATTCCCTTGGATTGAACCCTTCATCACGATCACTTTGGACGAGAGCTTTGCCTGTTGCTACATCAGAACTTTCTGAGCATTCCAATTTAGAAGCCAAATCTGAAACTTCTGAGGTCATTTCTTCCTTTTGCAAAAAGTAAGAACGTATACAAAAGATTAAGACTTTAAAAGCAGACTGCATGTAAACTGTTCTTATTGATGAAGGCAGGAGACTAGTACGAGGCTGTAGCAATGCCTCCATAAGTTCAATGGGGTTCCTCGAGAACTCTACATATTCCCCACACACCCAAGCAGCAGCAGATAACAGCCGATGCAGAAAAGGATTGCCAAGCAGTGCTGGATCAATCAGCAAGTCACGGCCAACACGAACAAGCTCTGGCCTAACATCCTTGACTCTCATACCTATATCAATTAGCTGATTCCCAATTTCTTCCCCCTTCTGGCAATTTGGAATCCTTGACATTTCCCCAAGAAGTGACACATACCAATCAAAGTCAATTATAACATCATAAACGTTCCGGCAGCATGTTGATAAAATTGAACCAAGAATTTCATTGCAGAACTCAGGGTCAGATTTGAGTGCATAATTAACCAAAACCCTGCAAGTTTCCACTAAATTGCTCTCTGAAGCCATTGCCATGACAAGACGCAAAGACTCGAGTTTAATATTAGGATCTTCATCACTCAAAGAATGGATCACCACATCCTTATTCTCCAAAACTGCCCACAAATGCTTTGGCGCCATAATAGATAAGGCATGCAGTCCAAGATACTTAAGATTTGGATCATCCTCCATCAAAAACTCACGAATTTTTGCAGCTGCAAGCTTCATCGCAGATTCATACTCAGTGAAGCTAGTGACTACAGTCCTAATACACTCAAACACCAAAGACTTCGCCCCGGTCTTTCTCATATGATCACAAATTGGTTCAACCATCCTTTTAGCCAACCTAGGCTCTAAAGGAGCCAACTTAGCAAAAATCTTTAACACCTTAATCAACACCCAATTATTCTTCGAATCAAGCAAAATTCTATAAAACTCAGGTGCCAATGGAAGATACGATCTGGGGTCCTTGGAAGCAAGCTCACAAAACACACCAACAACTGCAGACACAATTTGCGAATCACTACCCTCTAAATTCTCAACAAGTTTCTTAAAAGACACCCTAACTGCATCTGGGTATTTCTCAAAAAGCCTTAAAACAACACCTATACCTCTCTTTCTAACAAAAACTTTAGAACTAGACATCAAAGTGAAAACCTCAGACGTAAGGTCTCTACATAAATCAACAGTTCCAATTCTAGATAAGCAATCAAGAGCTAAACTCACCTCAAACTCATTGCTACTCTTGAGATCCTTCCTTAGTTGATTACTAATCAACAAAATAACGGACGTGGATTCATTGAAAGACTGAGAGATCGCTAGATAACCAATCTTTTTGTGAGAGAAAGTAGGAGAAGAAATGCATTCAATAGCATGAAAAGATGCCCATGACATGTCAATAAAGTGGATTGAATTCAGGTAAGTGAGTTTTTGAAGGGCAGTGGATTTGGTTTGCAAGTCAGTGGATTTGATTTCTCGACGGATTTCTTCAATAACTTTGGATATGAAAATAGATTCAGTACTACTTTGTTGTTGACGAACACCTTTGATGATGTCATCTAAACTGCGTTGAAAAAGGGTGTCCATAAGAGAAGGAGATGCCATTGAAAAGGATTTGCAGAATTAGAGATGGGTTTTGATTTATGGATTGCATGAAAGCATGATTAAATTAAAAGGAGGGATTTTTTTGGTTTTCGTTTTGGTTTTGCCTGATGGTGTTTTAGGGGAAACAAAACAACAATGCTCGGTGTTCTTTTTGGAGAAGTGAAATTGCGGGAGGAAGTTGGATCTATTAGGATTGGGTCCCACTGTCTAAATGATCTATAGTATTTGGGTTATTTACTTAATTCTGATACTAGTGGGATTACTCAATTAGTTTCATTAAATTACAGGGACTAAAGTCCATAACTGACTCATAATTCTTAACTGCTGGCCAGTACTCCTACTCCGGCAGGTCCTTTACTCTGCTTTTAACGCTGTATAATATCTTTTCAAAAATATTTTTCAATTAAAAATAGATGAAAATAATACTGTTTAAAAAATATTTTTTTTTATTTTTTATATCAATAAATTGAAATTAAATTGAAAAAATAATACTGTTTAAAAAATAATTGATATTTTTTATATCAATAAATTAAAATTTAAAGGCTTTAATTTAACATTTTGTCAGGCCAAAAGCAATTTAAAAAATATTTTAAAACATAAATTTTATTATAGTGTTAAATAAACACTTAAACATCTTTACAAATAAGATTTTTTTTTGATATTATTACAGGTAAAAAATTATCATAATTAAAAAAATATTTAAAAAATAATATAATTTAACAAATTAACAATTTTATACACGATTCATAAATTGCATGCCACATTTATAACTCGTGAATTGTATAAGAGGATAGTGACTCTTTAGAAAAAAATAGTTTCATCCGTATTTACAATTTTCAATGAACAAAAATCAATCGATTAATAATCACAATACACAAATATAATTTACAATTTATCTTCAACAAATTTCATAACGCACTCCATAGTTAAAAAAAAATAAACACACTTCATAATTCATAATCAAACATGATAAAAATCTACATAACATTTTATTAAATTTAAATTAAATTTATAATTCTTAAAGCATAAAGTATATAACATAATTACATTTAAAACTCAAACTTATGCAATATAAGGACAAGCCTATAATGCCTTAGTGAATTGAGAGAGATACCTGAAATAATTAAAAAAGAAAGATACAAAAAAAAAATGTCAAGAGATGGGAAGGAAAAAAAAAAAAAGGAGCAGAGTGTACAAATCAAAGAGTAGGAGATGGAAATACTAGGGATCATGAGATGAAAAAAAAGAGAAGCAAGTAAGAAATCATAAACAGAAAAATGGCATCATTGATTGAAAAAGGTATCCCTGTTGAATTTTAAATGTTTATTTTTATTTTTTTAAAGGTAATATTTATGTTTTAGTAGGTCACATTTTGTCATTCTAACAAGTTGATTTGAATGCATAATTTGATGTTGTTATAATTGTTATTATCATGTTAGTTTATTATTAAAATATCAGTTATGATGCTGAAATTTAATTTAGTTATTTGAATTTGATTTTTATTATTGAAGATTTACTAAAATAATGATTATCATTTGTTTTCTTGATATATTTGCTGGGTTTAATCAAGCTATACTCATGTTTAAATGGAATAAAAACAAACATTAGCTTATTGTAGCTAAATGTTACAATGTCAGAGTTAGAGATATATCATTTTGAAGTTATGTGTTAAATTTGATTTAGTTGGACACATCATTTCCTTTCATTGTTTTCTTGAGTTGTTGATGGTTCAAGCAAGTTGTAGTAAGCATGTTTGAGCCATGGTTACAAGGTTTAGGTCACTATTCTATGATTTTAGTTATTTTCTAGGTTTAGGTAGTTTTCTAGGTTTCTTTTGTCTTTTTTGGGTTTACATTTGATTATTCATAAGTGGATAATTTTTCTTCTTTTTAAACTAGTGTTCTAGCCCTTCAAGTGTGCTTCAATCAAAGCCTAAACTTATATGCTATTGTTCTTTATTCTTAATTCTTCCATTTGAGGCGATTTGGATCAATTACTCCTTAATATTTTGAAGATATGGGTTTGGTATAAGGTTGTTAAGGTTTAATTCTTGATTTATGCAACATGTTATCCCTTTTAAATGAGTATTTCAATTCTAGTTTTCCATATTTTTCCTCTTTATGCTCGTGATTTGATGTAATCCGTTCTTTAACTTTGATTAGTCTTTAGGTTTATGTTGGTGTTCTTCTCCTTCTTGTTGATATTTAACCAAAAATTTTGTTTAACTTTTTTTTTTTTTTAAGTATAGGTTGTGTTTTTAGACCTTAGACTAGGTTGGGCCAAGCCCTATAGGTTTAAGGTTGTGTTTGGCAAGATAAAAATTTACTAAAGAAAGAATGTGTTTTTTGATCTTTAAATTGTGTTTGGAAAATGTTCTCTTAAGACAAAGTTCAAGCATGTATTCTTTGGTTAAGGATTTGTTTCACAAATACGCTTTAATTTTTTTCTTTTTTGTAGCCTTGTACTTTTTTTTGTGTTTTTCCACATGCTGTCATATTTAGATTTTAATTCAATTTAATATTTTTAAGGGACTATTTTGCAATTAATTTTGGATCTTTCATATCATTTTTAACCTTTATATTTAATATTTGGTATTGTGAACTTATATGTAAGACACTTTTCCAGAATTAAATAAACCAGATTTTTTTTTAAAATAACAAAAATCCTTCTTTAAAAAAAATATATATTTATGTTTTATATTGCATATGGCCAAGTTTTTCCAAAAAAAATATCATGTTTGCATTTTTAATAAAAAATAAAAAAACAAAAAAATAGTACAAAGAATATGGCATGATTTAGCATAGAGTTGTATATATTGCATGCATCATGGATATAAGAACAAGTTTATTAAAGCCATAGAGACTCGACCTAACTTTTTAAATCACTAAAAAAATTAATTTGTTTATTTTTAATGACAAAGATTATGAGCTTATATGTATTATGTATTTTGGTATTAAAAGACAAAAAAAAAAGAGAAAATATTTAAGCTTTAGAATAGTTAGGCTTAACTAGTAAAGTCATGGATGTATTTTGGTATTAAAAGACAAAAAAACAAAAAAAAAGAGAAAATATTTAAGTTTTAGAATAGTTAGGCTTGCACTTTTAAGTACTAATCAACTAGTAAAGTCATAGTCCACTCTATTGGGGTGGACATGTTTTAACCAATGGATAGATCAATAAGTAAAAAAATACAGTAGTGCCTTCGTAATATTCAAACAAATAAGCAAAACAGCATACCTTAGACAAGATGTACTAAAGATGATATTGTTCTCTTTATATTTAATTAGTCCCTTTATTCAAACTTTGAATACTAATTAGGATTTTTATTGACCAAAATACTAGGTGATGACTCCAAATCTTTTTAACAATATAAAGAATAAGAATTCTTTGTTCTTTCCAGACAAACCAAATCATGATCCAAGAAGATGATCGTCACGATGCCACACACATGCGATAAAATGACAATAAAAAACCTTTATTGTTTTTTTGTTTATTGTGTTTTAATTTATTAGTCTACATATTTATTTTCAATATGGATTTTTCTTAAATTCTACTTATGTGCTTTCAAGTTTTGTATATTTTATGCACAAATTTGCATATTGGATATGGATTAATGCCTCATACATCACATGCTTTATTTTTTTTAAGAATACACACAAATTTCTAGGTTGAGGAGGATTAATGGTCTGCCTTATGACTATTTGTCATGGTTTAGGTTCATAAAACATTCAACTCAAATATGAGTGCTTACTTGGTAATAGGGGGCATACATGCTTTAACCATTTCTTATAACCCCCCTCCCATATTATCCTTACAGGGACTATTAGTAGGTAGATTTAGGACTTGTTTTTAAGTCCAAATAGAAAACTTACCCATGTTTCATTTAATGGTTAGAACTTGCCTATAGGTAAATGGCAAGCCTGGCCATATATATCTTGTACTGCAGGACTTTAAGCTAAAATCATGATTTTCATAAAATACTCATCTTTTCAAGAATTTAGGCAAAAATTCAAATTGGTACAATTAACGGAGAGAAATTGACCAAAAAATAATGTTAGTGGATTGCCACGCATTACCAAGATAAATCATGTTATGAATGACATAGAGAAATTGCTACTCATCATGGGATATGTGGATGAGACCCTATTTAAAACATAATATGGAAGGATAATATAGTTCATGAGACTCTTGGTATAAACAACAACTATAAAAGCACTATTGAATTTTTGAAATCCTAATTATATGTGTTTTATCTTTAGAAATATTAACATGATGCCCACATTATAATAATATAGTAGGAGTTTATATTTTCCAAATGATAATAAAGTTTACTTCAAACAAAGATTCGAAGACACTACTTCTAAAATACTATATTATTATGCTTGTGAAAGGTCGACTAATATAGAATAGTTGATAAAGGATTCAAATAGAAAATATTGAATCCAAAATGAAGAAAAAGAATGGAAGATGGAAAATTAGAAAATGAAGAGTATAAGATAATAGCCTTTGTCATATTTGGGCTAGTCTTGTTCTTTTCTAAAATTTGAGTCATTAGTCTAAAAGATGCAAATATATTTGTAAAGTATAAGCATACTAAAATTAACCCTTGTGTTGGAATTTGGTTGAAACCATATTATCATTCAACCATTGTAGCACGAGAGAGGAGTCATGAGATGTTGTGTCCTAATATTGCATTTGTGGATTATTAGTCACATCAAAACACCAAAAGATATTTTTAATATTGTTATAAATAAAACTTGGAAGAATCTTGGTTAGGGTAACTAGCTATATTGGTTATGTTCCTATATTGGTACCAAGACAGCTAGGTAGAATATAGTACATGCCAAGGACTCTGGAGTTAGCAAATTTCACTAGCTTATTTAGAAATCAATCATCTTTTAAAAATTAAAAATTTGTAGGTGAGATTGGGGAAGGCTTCTTATGGTAAAAAAAAATTGAAAAAGTAGGGTTGAGTCTTTATTCAATCAAAATTATGTTATTTAGAAAAATAAAAGACTTTTTAGGATGGTCTAATATGTGAATCCTATAAGCTTTAAATTAAAGGTGGGGCCTTTACAAACAACTGAAAAGGGACCAAAAAAAAAGGATTGATAATGAAGAGTTGAGAAAGCAATTAGAGAAATTCAAAATTGACAATAGCTAAAGATATCCAGGATGAATTGAGAATTCAAATAGCCAAGCATTATGAACTAGTCAACAAATATATGATAATAGAAAAAGAGTTGGCTAATGTCAAGAAGTCAGTTAAAGGCTTAAAAAAGAAAATACTTGATTGTTGGATTAAGCTGAGATTATTACATGAGTTTTTAAACATGCTTTTCTATATTATGTTAGAATTTTAGGTCAATCGAAGTTTTTTAAGCGATTGTTTCATAAGGTTGAAATTATTGGATGAATCTCATCAAATCTGTTTGTCTAAACCTTTTTCTATTGTTGGGACTATATCCAAAGCTACATTAGAAACTCTATCAAGTTTAAATTAAGCTAGAAATTAGACACTCATACATTTCCAATGATATATGGTAGGCTTATTAATTTATCTAGACAAGAGATAACGACGTGATTGAGGGCAACACTGAAATTTGCTAGGAATATGTAAAAATTAGAGAAACATTGTTTCCTTATATATTATAGATTCTATTCAATACAAGGATTCCTTAATGCTTTGGAAGCATATGTGACATATATTAACTTACCTATTCTACAGGAATTTTATGTTAAACAAAGAGACATTCATGGCAGCAACTATTATCAATAGTTTGCAAGGATTCCATATCCATCATTAAATGTATATGGTGGCAATGATGCTTGGGATTCTTTAGTTGTTGTTTTTTACCTTATTTTATAGGATTTTTTTATTCAAAAACGAGATTATGAAAGGTTATTTAAAGTATTTCAAGCATAAAAAAGAAATAAAGTGACATCAACTTCTCCTCCAAAATAAAAAAGTAAAAGGCAACAAGTTTTCCTTGCTTTCAAGGACAATAGTAATGGCAACAAGGCTTTGTATAAGGCCTTGTTTCAATATTTTTCTTCTTCTTCGCTATTGGAAGCAAATATAATTTATTTTTATGTGTTTTATTTTTTTATTATTTCTAATTGTCTTATTTTATATGAGGCTTGGCTTGTTTAGATCCATACTTTCAGGTTTATTAGTATAGGTTAGTTTTGTAAGTAAGTCAATTTAGCCCATAAGGATAGATCCATTAGGGTTTTTATTTTCAAGAGTATATATAATTTTTGTAAAGACAAAATATAAAGACTTGATAATGTTATTGTTGTGAAATTTATTCAACTTGTGTGAGAGAGATTCTCGTATTTTTTTACTTATTGAAGATTAACTAACTTCATAGAATCTTCTATATACTTCTTGTTCATGAATTGATATTCGTAGGATGGGGGTTTTATGTGAATCTCTTAATCACATGGTCAGGCAACCCCAATGAAGTGGATAATAACCCGGAAAGCTATAATTTAGGTTTGATAGAATTTTAACCAGAGGTATACCCTATATGTAAGAACCAAAGATATTGGAAAAAGACCTAGACCCAGAGATATCCTTGTATCTAAGAAACTCAAGTATACACATAATATCACAAAACTAGTTAATCTTTAATAAGTTAGAAGACAATCTTTGTCCTTACAAAGAAAAATTGTTGTACCCCAAACAAAGAAAAGGAAAAATCATGCATAATGTCCAACTTGCTGCTAGAATTTGCAGCTCAAAAAACATAATATAGTCTATTTTAACTAACTCTCATGGATGCCTTTTGGGTTGCAAGCTAATGAACCTAAACTAGTAATTAAGTACCATAAGTTCAATAATAATATAAATCCCTAAAAAATTGTCTAATAGGCTAGAAAAAACTAAAATTAAAAATATTATTCAACATTAATTAAATAAATAAAAATTAGGTAATAAAAATAAAGTCTTCATGCTAAAATCCCTCCATGTAGCTTGAATCTCTAATTTTCACATATTCGTGGTAGATTTCAAACCTAACTTAAACTACATCGTTCTCTCTTATGGATGACTTAATAAGATTACCATATATGGTTGGAAATCTTGTGATGTCTAATTTTCATAACAACTTAAATCATATCACAATTTTACATGTAGCTCCACATATGTCCTAAATAGTATACAAAGATCTTGTTTGACAAATATGACAAGATTTGTCTAGTAAATTTAACCCTCTAAAATAATATGTTCCTGAAATCCATTTGACCTTAACATTTACCAAAATATAGTTTTATGTGTCCAATATCTCCTTATAAGATTTTAGCTCATTCTGATATACAGTTTGTGAGATATCCCTGATCTCGCAAAACTGATAACAAATATTTAAAGGTTAAATTCAGACCTAACTTGGTTTGTATTAGGGTTTTTATTCCAATAGTGCTTTTAGACAATTTTCATTGTACTACACTCTTTTCAAACATGTTTTTGGCTTTATAGGATTTGTTGTCAATCTTCTTTTCTTGGGTTGTGTGACCACATAATCATGAGGTTCTTATCAATTGGTATCAAAGGTAAACTTCAAAATCAAGTCATATCTTTCTAAAAAATTTATTTTCTTTGTATTTCATAAGTTTAGTTGTGTTTTTTAATCTACTTTTTCTCATTGTGTTTTTGGCATCTTAGTACAAAAAAAAATGTTGTTTTGTTTTGCTATTATTCCTAAACATATTTGTCACATCTAGACATCATAGTGACTAATTAAAAAAAATAATCTCACTTGGAAAAGAGATAGATATATGTCATCTTGTTCTTTTAGGGAAAAAGGTCTTGTTTAAGGAGTCGTCACCTAGTATTATGGTCACTAGAAACTCAAACTAGTCAACGAAGATTCTATGGTACAAGACTGATTACTTAAAAGGGAAGATGCTATCACCCCTTAAGCGTCCTACCTAAAACAGACTGCATCACTGATTTTGTCTAAAATTGCTAAGAATTTGTTCTCCTTTCTTCTTCTTTTATTCTTCTTTTCATGTTCCTGACTCTGGAATCAGTAAACAATTCCTATGAATATTTCTAACTCTGGCATTGGTAAATATCGCATAAATTTAAAAAATATGATACTCCTGACTTTGACATCAGTGAATATTTTTACTCTGGCATTGGTAAATATCGCACAAATTTAAAAAATATGATACTCCTAACTTTGACATCAGTGAATATTTTCATAAAAAATGAATTTAAAGAAGAAATTTTTTATGTCATTTTTTCTTGTTTATTTTTTATTATTATTTGCTCTTTTTAGATGGAAGTAAAAAAAACATTGCGTAGATTGAACACATTTACAAAAAATACAAACACAAGAAAAAAATAAAATAAAGTGTGAGGGGTTCATAAATAAATCAGCGAAGGCCCCAAATATTTTTGAAATTTTTTGTTATTGAAAAGGAGTTCATTTGGTCAAATATCAAATTAGAATGAGCAAAAAAATTATGGCTAAGGCATATGGGTGTATTTTGCCAAGCACACCCTTAGCAAACACAGTTTGGATCGGCTAGGCCTAAAGCCCACACCCGACCCATTCTTTTTTTCTTTTTGGGTTGGATGTAGCCCACCCATGCATGAAAGGTTCACGCATGCATGCAATAGTAACCAGTTAATTATTTTAGCAAGGAAGGAAGGAAACTTACCTAGGCATGCCACTGCTAGAGGTGAAGTCATGGGAGACTGGACTTAAAAAAAAGGTTAAAGAGGGCAGCGACTAGTATAGGGCTCGCCACCCCCTTCTTTTTTTATGTTTCTTGCTTTTAGGGTTTCAGGTAAAGGTCTCCTCTTGGGGTCTCTTTTTTAAGGTTTCTCTCTAATCGTCCTTCTTTTTTTTTTGCATATATTAAGGTCTGTATTGATAGTGTCAGAGTCCCTTCGCATGTGAGAAACAAAGTTTCAATCAAAGTCATTCTCTTTTTCTTTTTCTTTTTTAATTTTGAATTTGATTAAAAATCAAATTTGAAAGCAGATAACTATCATTATCTTAAAGACAAGGATTATCTTAAAGATAAGATAGAATGAAAAAAGTACATTGTAATCCCTAGTTTTCATGCAAGTTGAGAAATCATACTTTTTGTCAAAATAAATCTTTAATCTTTTAATTTTACATCTTAACCCTGTAAAATTAAATTAAAAAGTCAGTGGACTAAAATTGGGTTATAACAATATTAATAACATAGAAAATAAGAGAGAGAGAGAGAGAGAGATTTTATTCAAGCTAGTTTCAATTCTATTGAGAAAACATACACAATAAAGAAGCTGAATCAAACCATCTTGAAATCACTTAAAACTAAAATATATCACAAATTGATCATACACTAGTTTTTGATAATTAGAAATCAGAGAACAATCTATAAACTGAGATCTATTGTTTATTTAGCATAAGGATACTGCATATCAAATTTAAAGTTGTTCTAGTATAATTTGGTGTGGGTTGTAATTATGTGATTAAAATTAGGTAATGGGTTGGATTTGTGTCAAGTTATAAAAACATGTTTACTATTGTTTATTTTAACCTATTTAATTTATTTATGTTATATTTGGGTTATTTTTTATTTGAGTCAAATAAGTGTTTCATTAATTTTTGCTTCTGTTTTATTTCAAATCTTCATATCGTCCATATTTTGTATGACTTCGCTTTGCTACTCATGAAATCATAATCTTACTTTTGTTTTGCTTGTTCTTAATATCTTATTTATTCTTAAGTAACTTTATATATATTTGGATTGTGTTATGAGAGTCATTGACTTTGGTGTATTGATTTTTATTTCTGAAAGAATAGCAAGAAGGTGAGCTAATAGGTAATAAGCTTGAGAATAATTGAGTGAAAAGCCTTGAATTGTTTGGGGAAAAAAAGGAGTTGTGAGGATATATTTTTATTGCTACTAATAAATTTTTACAAAGTCAAAGATTTCTAAAAATCTCGAGTTTGCCATTAAAAATGAAAAACACCTTTTAAATACAAACTTTCACCCAACAACTTGAGCTTCTGACTATGATGATCAAGGATCTAAAAGATGATATGGCTTCAATGAGACAACAAAATAGTAGGATGGTTGGATTAAGCATAAGGGTTGATCAAAGAGGAAAACCCTATTCAAAAGGCTATATGAAATATTAAAACTAACTTTGTATAATTTTGTAGATGAAAACACATGTGCATATGATAATGACTATAACTTTGCGTTGGTGGAAAATAGAGATTGGTTTGAGCATAATCAAAGTTGAAAGAATGTTAGTTTTGGCCTAGGTGGAACTTTTAACTAGAGGGAGAACATTTTCCATACATGTTTCATTGTACAAAACAAGGTGTGTAGTTTGATTATAGATAGTGGAAATTATGTTAATATAGCTAGTACTATCCTTGTTGGTAAACTAAACTTGTGTATGATTAAGGATAATATACATTATAGGTTGTAATTGTTGAATGAATGTGGTAAGGTAAAAGTAATTAAGTAGGTCTTGGTTCAGTTTTTTATTGGAAAGTATATTGATAAAGTTTTGTGTGATATAGTTTCAATGTATGCAAGTCATATCTCTTATTAGAGGAACCTTGGCAAATTAATAAGAAGGATAAACATGATAGATTTAAAAATAGGTAGTCTCTTGAGAAGGATGGAAAAGCATACACACTTGTATTATTATTATGTAGATATGGTTATGAAGACTATCTGAGATTTAAAAATAAAAGTGAAGTTAAAATGGTAATACAACAATGTGAGGATGTGATTACCATGCAAATATATACGAAAATGGTTAGCAAGACGTGCATATTTGAAATTATTATCATTTACTATTTTTATATAGTTTTGTTAAAGGCAAGCGCGAGTAAGAAAAGAACTCAAAGGTTTCAATAGGATGAATTATCTTAAAGAGAGAGGAAATGATACGATCTAAATAAGGTTAGATTTGGATTTTCATGTAATATTTCCTATTGCACAGTTTTAGTTTATTAACATGACCAAAAAATTGATGTCTTCTCTCAAGTGTAGGAGTGTCGAAGTAATAAATAACCTGGCAAGACTAGGGTCAAACCACAAGGAGGTTAGTTGTATAAATTATAAATAACAATAACACAACAACAACAACAATACTAATAATACTACTAATAATAGTAATAGTAATAATAGTAGTAATAATAGTAGTAATAATAATAATGATATTAATAGTAATAGTAGTAGTAAAGAAGAAGAAAAAGAAGTTGATGACAACTTTGAGATGAAAGATTAACGTAAGGATTAAACAATGATAAAAATAAATGTCAAGGTTAGAGGATCCACTAATGGTATTTCAAACAAGTATAGTATAAACTCTTATTACTCAAATGGAAACCACATATAAAGGAGGTTCTAATCAATTATAAATTATTAACATGATTATATTAGTTATCTTATTCGAATAATGCTAATACTTGTAAATATTGTCAGGCATTCATGCTTATAACTTATGTTAACAACAAATCAAGTTCCTTTTATAGTACAGGTATAGGACGATTAATACAGTATGGGCTATGAAAGTGCCAAGCATTTGTCCTACCAAGTGTTATACAACATAAATCAAGATTAGTCATTTAACAAGCAAAGTATTAAAGAGTAAACAAGATAATAAATATAAAACATGTTAGTATCAAACATTAAAGTCCATATTAAGTTTACATTATACTTATTCTCACACCATTAGTGTAACCTTTTCACCTTGACATAATTAACTTAGCTAGACATAATGAAAGAAAGAAAAATAAATAAACAAAATAACAACATAAAAGTTAACTAAGTAAAGGAAAGGAAATGAAAGGCATAAACTTGATATTAATGAAAGCAAAGCATAAACATTACAAAAAATACAAAGAGAGAAAGGAAGAGCATGATCTTGATCTAGAAACCAAGATGCCTAAATGCATGGCAAATGCCTCCTTTTATAGGCCAAAATTGGGAACTATTGATTTGATGACTAATTGATAAGTGGGTGGCCAACTTTTGACTTGGTGACAATCCTTATCTTCTCTTGTCTGCCCAAAACGTCATTGATAACGTCAAAACTGGAGCCAGTTGCAAACATGAAAGTTGTAGGCAATTGTCTCAGCTTTCTTGTGTAAAAAATTCAGCTCATTTGTACTTCTAGAACTCCAGATATGAGTCAAGTACCGAACAGTGCTCGGGCTGGAAGACAGATTCGGGCTTCTTTGTTGTTGCTACAATTTGGACTTGATAATGGCCTTTTTAGATCTTGGGCTCCATATGAAAGTTGTAGGCCTATGTCTTACCTTTCCATCCATATAAATTGGACCTAAATCCAAAATCTACAGCTCCAGATATGAATTAATTACTGAACAGTGTTCCGGTTTGGATTGCACCGACATCTCTTTTCTAAGTTTGACCATCTCTTTATCCATGCAATTTAAGTTCTTCAAGTCATCAATCAATCCTTTCATTTATGTGATAGACCTGCATTAAAAATAGACATTTACCACAAATTAAAGGTATCTTATATTATTAGATATATTATTATAAAACATGCTTTGGTTAAGGAGTTATTGATACTTCAAGTGCAAAATGATGATATAAAACCATGATAAAAATGCACTTTTAAGTACTAATCACAATAAAAATATTTTTTTAAGTACTAATCATCTATCAAGCATAACTTTTAACTTGATTATTGGATCATGATGTGATTTTTATTGGAGTTTATAGATATGTTTTTTTTTTACATAGGGTAATGATTTTAGGTCAATTATATTTTTTAAAGAACTTATTTCATAGAATCGAAGTTACTAGATAAATCTCGTCAAATTTATCTATATAGACCTTTGTCTACTGTTTGTACTATATCTAGAGCTATATAAGAAACTCTATTAAGTTTAAATTAAGCAGGAAATTAGACACTCATACATTTCCAGTGATATATGGCAGGTCTCCTAATTCATTTGGATAAGAGAGAACAATGTTATGAGGTCAGGACTGAAATCTGCTAGAAATATGTGAAAATTAGAGAAACATTGTTTCCTTGTGCATTATAGATTCCATTCAATACAAGGATTTCTTAATGCTCTTAGAAGCATGTGTGGCAGTGACACGACTAAAAGATTGATGTCTTCTCCCAAGTGCAGGAGTGTCGAAGTAATAAATAACCCGGCAAGACCGGGGTCGAACCACAGGGAGGTTAATTGTACAAATTATAAACAACAATTATAAAACAACAATAACAACAACAGTA